>NW_026933596.1:0-58225 GCF_032062105.1 Saccostrea cuccullata | reverse complement strand
CAACCAGTGATCCCACAACACAACTAATCGTTTGGGGAACATAATAAGGATTAGTATTGTGTTATACTAAGTAGTTTGGGTTTCATACCACAGGTACTTGTTTCTGACATAAATTTTTAACCCATAGTATAATTATTATACTATGGGTTAAAAATTTATGTCAGAAACAAGTGCCTGTGTTTCATACATGTAATTCATAGGTATTGGCCTGGGTAGCTCATTTATTAAAGCATCTGTCGGTGACGAGTGATGCAGGGACCCCTGGTTAGGTCATGGTTCATCATTTAGATTCTCGTATACCACCTGTTTGTCGCATGCTCAAATCCCATCCCTACACTGTTTTTATCAATCAGATAAGGAAGGATCATAAGATACATGTATTGTGTATTCAGTTTTGGGCTTTATTAATCACTGATATTGGCCTGGGTTAGGCTCAGTGATTAGAGCACCTGACAAGACCACAGGCCTTTAGATCGCTTAAAAAATTGGGGTGTTAAAAAATTTTTAAGGCCTTTGGACTGGACAGATGCAGGGTACCGTGGCTTGGTCATAGTCCAGCCATAAATTTTCTCCTCTCTTGTTATGTCGCAAAGGAGGATCACTGGTTGTAGTTGTGTTGTGTGGTCATTCAGTTTCAAAACGGCTACAGTTTCTATAGAAACCTGCAAAAAGCGACGAGTTTTGTCCGCGAGTGTACTCTCTGGTCCTTTGAACATTCTTCATGAAATTTTACTTATGTAATGATAAGTATCTGTAATTGTGCTCATTGAATTTAAAATTTGAAGATTGTCAATAGTTTCCATGGAAACAGGGGAAAAGTGAAAATTCTTTAACTTTGATTTTTAAATCAAAGCACTGAAAGTACTGAAAGGACTAATACGAATTGATGGTTGTCTAAGCTTATTAGCTAATGGGTATTGTTTAAGTGACAAAAAAATGAAAGTCTTGTCCCGTCCGGGGCGACATACGCTATTGCTTGTAATAGCAGACTTTCTTTGGTCCATTACATTTTCAAGTCCAATTTTGAATCTTGAACTTCATCTTGACATATAACCACCACAAATATAAACGATACTTCACACATGTATTTTTTTTAGGGATGTCAACGAGTACCCGGTTAACCGGGTACTCGATCGAACGTCCGAGTATCGAATACTAAAATCGGTACTCGGTTACTCGGATGTATATTTTTTAATGTTTTTTAAGCTTATTTATTAATGCATTAAAATATCGGTTTTAAACGTAAAATGTTCATTGCACTTGTACATACAGTAATTAGGGTCAATCCCCCTGAGCCTCTAAATGACCGTTATCGCCTGTGGCAGTGTTTATACAGTAATTACCGTGACCAAGCACCTGCTACCTACCTGGCTTTTCTCACCTTCGACTGTCTTCTATCCTTATGTTTAGTTTGCTATAATAATTTGTTTTCATTGAACATCGTTTAAGGTCTATTATATATGTTGAAATAAATTAGATAATTTTGTCAATTCTCCAGAAGCCGTAAATTCTCGGGGAAAGAGACAGACGATATTGCACGTGCGACTGTTGATATGGATGCGTTTGATTACGTGCCAAATAATGTAAATGGTTGAATGCAAATGTTTTAAAAATCTTATGTCCATCATTGCACCAAACTACAACATACCGTCTTGTAATTTTAATGAAATCAATGATCGAAAAGTGTACGAAGATCGTAAACCCGCTCTGTTAGAAATTGACCAAGTTAATACTGTACATGTAGCTCTGACGACTTATCACTTGGACGTCAAACGCATTGATAGAGTTACATTACAATTAGGGAACAGATAGTTTTATTAAACAAAACCACTGTGAGCCATTTATGATTTTATTTCTCGTATTTATCTGATAAATAAATTGTACTTAAAAAAATGTTAGATTAAATTTGTCGGGCACAAAGTTGTCATAATTTAAGGTAAACCTCCCATCAGACCAAGTGGTTTTATTTCAATGTTTTACAATTATCAATTAACTTGTTCATATTTATTTAGACTTTTACCGAGTACCCGGGTACTCGATCGGAAAAACGTCCGAGTAACCGAGTATTAAAAATTGACCGATTTGACATCCCTAATTTTTTTATATCATACAGGTAAAAAAAATCAAGTTACATACGTGTATATAAAGATTTGCCTACAGCTAGGTTCAATAAAGTTGAGGACCTATGTACTGTACCAATATGCCATACAAGTTCACATACATATACCTGTTATTTTATTTTGTATGCACTGAAACAATTGTCAGGCAGCAAAGAATGTTTGTACATGTATATACCTTATTACTAGTTATATACCGTATTAGAGACCTGTACATTTAGTGATTTCAATTTTTAAAGGAAAATATTATTTATCTAGCAAAACATTTATCCAAAGGGGAATTTTAACAAGCCTAATCTATTTTAGTGATTTTATTCTAAAAGTGGACAATTATTATAAGCAAAATCAGTTTTCATTGCTTTCGGGATACATTTCCTTGGTTTTCTATTTTGGTGCCTCTAAAATGAGATCCACTGCAACCAACAGATTGTCAGCAAATGCATCAGGTTTTACAGTCGGATGTTCCTCATCCTGAGGCTTAAAATCAACAGACACGGAATTCTTAATAAATCAACAGATCTAGGGCTTTCATTCGTTATATAAATAACCAACTGAAAGTTCTCCGCCTTTTTTTTTCAATTAAAATTTTTATTTAAAAACAAGAGGCCCAGGGGCCACATCTCTCACCTGAGCTTTGGCTAGTATGTAAAACTAAAATAAACAAGTATATACTGACAAAACGTCAGAGATACTCAAGCTGTAAAAAGTCAGCTAGGAAGTGTCATTAATTAATATCCTAAAATGGTATAAGATGAGGGCTATTAAGTTCAATCTTCTGTTGAATAAAATACAGGTAATTGAAACAAAATTAATATATTGAATATTGAATATAATTAATCGTACTACTTTTTAAGATGAACTTACGTTCTACACTTTCAGAAATATTTTATAGGGGATAGTTGCCGTTTCTCAATTTAATTAAATATTTGTTTATGTAGACATTTAATATACTTCAAACTCATGCGCGGATCCAGAGGGGGGTCGGGGGGGGGTCAGGACCCCCCCCCCCCCTAGAATTTACCAGGTTAAAAATGTATATACTAAAACAAGGAAAAAGTTACCATGGACCCCCCTTGGAAAACGCAGACCCCCCCCCCCCCGGTAAACACGAATATCAATATGTGTAAAATGGGTTTGAAAAGTACTACCCCCCCCCCCCCCACGAAATAGGTTTTTGACGTTTAGGCAAGTTTTACTCCTTTTTTTGGCTTGTCAAGAAATTTCTGGAATAGGATTTTTTTTTGACTGAGCTGGAAAAAATTCTAGATCCGCGCCTGAAACTATAAACAGTTTTTGAATAATTTTTTGCTTAATAACGTACATCACAACCATAGGCGTCGGAACTGGCATTGAAAATTGGGCTTTACGTAATTTTGTTGGTTTAGCCCCCCCCCCCCCCCCCCCCCCTTTTCAATTAGGCCCCCACCCACTTTCAGTTTGCTTCCGACGCCTATGACAACATTTAATATACATCAATCCAAATAGCTTGTTACAAGCCTGTAGAAAAGTTTTTTCAAAAGCGGGGGGGGGGGGGGGCTGCAAATAATGCACGTGACTACGGATTCATCCAGCTGTGCGGCATGTCCAATACATATTCCGTACGAATCCAAAAGAAGTTATATAGGTTCCATTACCAAACTGACGATAATGCTATTTTTTAGAAAAACAAACGTACGTATGAGGGAGAATTTATCATTAATAAATTTATTTTGGGCTATTATTTTATTGTCACTCAAAGTACACATCATTTGCAGGCAAGTCAGTTACAATATCAGTTGAGGGGGGGGGGGGGGGCATGCATATTTTAAAATTTGTTAACGATGGGGTAACCTGCGTCACCTTTCAGAGTCACCAGTGGACACGGCCATGGATGCTTTGTCGGCGACCGAAACGTCGGCGACTGAAAATTACCTGAGATTCCTATGCAAAGGAAAGCACGAAATCTCTGTATAGAAACTGTTGCGGCTGCGGGGTTTCACTCGTTGTTCATACGCCATAGAAAAGAATCCAACATTAAACACTTAATATCTATGAATATACAAAAGTTTTCAAGATAAGCTTCATTTTTATTTCTAGAAATATTTTTATCTACCAAAATGATATATTTTCGTGTTTTAAAACTTAATAAATCGATGACCTAGCATCGTTTTAGATAACTCAAGCCCCTCTAGGGCTTGAGTAAAAATCAGTTCAGTATTGAAAAAAATTAAATATAAAAGTGGGTTCAAGAGGGATCATGATTTTAACAAACTTGAATCTACACCAAATGAGCATGCTTCCATATAACTATGACCAATCATGCCTTTGCTGTTCTTGAGAAGAATTTTAAAGATTTTCCTTATATATGCCTATGTTAATCTTTGATCCCCCATGATGGCCCATCCTTCCCGGGGTCTTGATTTGAACAAACTTGAATCTACACTATCAGAGGATGCTTCTACATGAACTTCAGTTTTCGTGGCCCATTGGCTTTTGAGAAGAAGAATTCTAAAGATTTTCCCTATGTATTCCTATATTAAACTTTGACCCCCTACCATGACCCCACCTTACCCCTGGGGGTCATGGTTTGAACTACACTACCCAAGGATGCTTCCACATAAGTTTCATTTTTCCTGGCCAAGTGGTTCTTGAGAAGATTTTTTATGTATTTTGTTATACTTTGATCCCCCATTGTGGCCTCATCCTACCCACAGGGTCATAATTTGAACAAATTTGAATCTACACTACCCGAGGATGCATCCACGTGCGTTTCATTTTTCTTGAACTACACTATTTGAGGATGCTTCCACATAAGTTTCATCTTCCCTGGCCCAGTGGTTCTTGAGAAGAATTAAGAATTTTAAAGATTTTCCCTATGTATTCCTATATTAAATTGATCCCCCATCATAACTCCGCCCTATCCCTCGGGGCCATGATTTGAACAAACTTGAATCTACACTACCCGAGGATGCTTCCACGTGCGTTTAATCTTTTTCAGGCCAAGTGGTTCTTGAGAAGATTTTGAAAGATTTTCCCCATGTATTCATATTGTGAAAATTTGATCAGGCGTTGTTGCCACGCCCTCTCCCCGGGGGTCATGATTTGAACAAACTTGAATCTACATTACCAGAGAACGCTTCCACATAAGTTTCTTCTTTACTGGTCCATTGGTTCTTGAGAAGAAGATTTTTAAATATTTTCCTGCGTATTCCTATGCTAAACTTTAACCCCCCTATTGTGGCCCTTTATGACAAAAAAATAAAAGGCCAAAAAAAAAAAAAAAAAAAATACAAAAATGTTTCTAAATCTCGAAAAACAAAATCAAACGTCTAATGTAATTAAAGAACTTAAAACGTCTACTGGCGATTTAGTAAATACTACAAATTCATTAATCGGAGAAATGAATAATTATTATACGAATCTGTTTTAAACTACAAATATTCCAACCGCTAAGATTTCGAGTTATCTAAGCTATATTGAAGTACCAATGCTGAACGAGAAGGACAAATTAATGTTAGATGAATTCCCTACACTTGACGAATGCAAAAATGCCGTACTTGAAATGAAAGAAGAAAAGTCTCCTGGCTTAGATGGTATACCATGTGAATTCTACCAATGTTTTTGGAACATTATTGGGCCCATTTTTATGACGCACTTAAAGAAAATTTTAAACAAAAAGAAATGTCTGAATCTCAAAAGCTGTCTGTGATATCTTTCATACACAAGAAAGGCGAAAAACAATTGTTAAAAAATTATAGACCAATTAGCTTAACAAACACGGATTATAAGGGTCATTCTCAAAAAATGTCCAGATTTCAGTGATACAAGTTTTCTGGTAAATATTTTAATGAAATAAAAACTTTTTTGTGCTCATGAACTTAACAATGATCTAAAATTAAGAGAAGAGACTTAAAGTACGATTAAAAATTGATATAAATACTGAAAAAATCCTTCAACATGAGTTAAATTAAAGAAAATTGCTTGTGATTTCGCCGAGGGTGTATTTTCAACCCTCCTTATTGGGACAGTAAATATAATTTGGGAGTATAAAATACCTTTGATGTATTGTAAATACTTAACATTGTTTAAAAACATGCTAAAATGTGACTGAAAAAAGTAAGAATATAATTTTTTAAACAATAAACGTTTAAAAAAAACTTTCTGATTTTCGCCGTGTCCTTGGAGTAACTAAGACATAAAAGTTATCTGTAACAGTTATTTTTCTCGAAGGAACTCTTCAGCATCAGCCGCCTTCTAAAGATATTGTACCCGCGAAAGAATAAAAGACACAAAACATGTGTGTGTTCACCCCGTAGACACAATATTTGGTTTCAGTTGAGTTTGATTGAGAGAGCAATTTATTTTTAGGTCCTTGAAGTTACTTAAATAATGTGAAGATAAATTAATATTTAATGTTTGTGATGCATTGAGCGACTTTGAAGTGAGATACACACGATGTAGGAGCTGTGCTCTATCTTTTTAATGCAGCCATTGCTTTCTTACTTGTAACTTTTGATGTAGTAATTCCCTGGTGTTACTGTCCATTTTGTTACTGTAGGAGAAGTTACTCGAAGGACATATTTAATAACTCTATGGACAGTCTGTATAGAAACTTCAATATTTACAATTTAAAAATAAAAAAATATAATGTGTAAAGTTTATGGAAAATAGTATATCAATAATATTTGTATCATCTGATCATATGTTTTACATATAATATTTTATACGTGTTGCAAATTCATTCAATAAATGATATGTGTAACACAAAGGACAAATTTGGTAACTCCATGGACGTCAAAATGATGAAACATTTTCATTATTGATATACTCTTGTAGCTATTCATGCTTCAGCGGTAGAGAAGAGAGAATTATTTATTTTGAGTAAATTGAAATATCAAAATTTCTTATGAAGTACATCTTTACCCCTTTTTAACCCTATAATACTTAACTATGGTAACATTATAGACAAATTCACAAGGGACACGACAAGCATTTAAGATAAAAAAAATGAAATAAAAATACCACGTATGAAGTCGTAATTGTGTTCAATGTATTACAGAAAACAATTGTGGGGAGATGGTACAATTTGAGTTACATTAAATATAATTAAGTTCTTAAAAATGAGATGGTTAAAGTGGTAACTCCTGGGAAGTATAGGAACACAAGGGAATAAAATAAAAATCCAGGATTTTATGATATATGACATTTTTTACTCTGAAACCTGTTGATTCTATGTTCTGTTCTCTCGATGAAGATATTGGAAGGACGAAACATTTCAAAAGTTGCAAAAAAGAGACAGACAGACAAGTGAAAGATCAAAGTAATCCAGACACCTTCAAAGTAACGTCAGATATAGAACATTTGACTATTCTAGCATGGAATGAGTATGTCCGACGATGAAATACGGTAGTTACGAATTTTTCAACACTATCAAAAGCGATATCTAAAGACTATATTTCAGAGGAACAATGCATCTGTCACCAATTATGAAGTTTTGTTTGAATGTAGATGAAGAAAGAAACTGAAATAGATTTGTTAAAAAATGTCAAAAATGCACTTATTCAATATTCTTCTGTATTACGTCTTATGAAATGTGATAAACAACATATTCTTTCAAAATTTGCAGACACATTAAGATTATGATGTACATGTTTTTTTTTTCCTTTTTTTTTTAAATTTTTCAATTATTCATCTACTTCGAGAGAACTGTCTCAAGTAGCATCGTCCACTGGGGAGTGTTTGGATTTTTTGTGGTTTTAGGACCCCGATGGACCATAATTGCTATTTCAACTCTGTTTCAGTATAAATTTTTGTATATTTATTCTCTGCAACACTTTGTCTTAAAAAAACATTATTCCATTATATGTATATGCTACGGTAGCGTAAATGGCTCTACACTTGTTGTGTTATAACTTTGTGTATTGTCTTATATTTTATCGACTTATCAACATATAAAGTGTTATACTTCCTTATTTATGTACATATTTTAAATTGTTTTAAGATTTCTTAACATAATAGAAGGCAACTTCTTTTGTTCAATAGATTTAATTGCTTTAAGTTTTATCGACTGAAATAATATATTCATTTACGCTTCCGTAATATGCACTATAAAAAATTGTTATAATCGAAAAAAACAGCGAATGTACTTATTATTTTTGTAATAACTTGGCATAAATATGTAAACAATTGGTGTATTTAACAACATATAGATGATCATGCTTCTCTATTATTATTCTTGTACTGTTTATGTATTGTTGTTATTTTTAAAAATCCTGAATAAATCTAATTACAAAACAAGTCTTACAAAAGGATACCCATTTTAATGTATTGATTTTAAAACATTAAATAAATAGATAAATATTTTTAAAAATGAATTTAAATAGCTGAATTTACAAATAACGAATAAAATTCACTCAAAATTTCCATTTTTCCTTTAAATATTAAGAAAAAAAACTGATTTTTAATTCTAAAAAGTAAATTTACCTATCCTAGGTTTGTTCCCGTTTTGCACACATTTGAAGTTCAGGCATAGAAATAATGTGTGCAAAATGGGAACACACCGCTACATGTGTATCCTATATTCCAACATCTGTTCATTAATCACTGTTTATACAGTATCTATATGTTTATATAGTTAATTATTTGTTTACACGAAAACTCCAACTATTCCCACATAAAATCTTACCTTATAGTACCTTATTTTGAAAAAGTGGGAATAGGTAGAATGAACCGATTTGAACAAACTTGAATATACACTACCAGAGAATGTTTCCACATGAGTTTCATCTTTCCTGGTCTAGTTGTTCCTGAGATGAAGATTTTTGAAGATTTTCCCTATGTGTGCCTACCCCTGGGGGTCATGATTGAACAAATTTTAATCTACACTACCTGGGGATGCGCCCACATGAGTTTCATATTTCCTGGCCCAGTGGTTCTTGAGAAGAATATTTTTGAAGATTTTTTGTCATTATTATTATTATTATTCGTCATTATACACTTATTGACTGGGCATGAGGGCAACATATAATTTGTTGGACCTGAAGGTGAAAATGTTGCCCGAGGCCGCAGGCCAAGGGCAACATTTTCAACTTCAGGTCCAACAAATCATATGTTGCCCTCATACCCAGTCTATAACTGTTTTGTTATACCCTTCACTGCTCACTTAAGATTGATCAATTTATTCAATACACGCTATATTTTCAATGATTTTATATGGAAAATTATCGCTTCTTCAGTAAATATAAAACATCAAGCTGAGAAAGAACAAAATCAATTATATATCTATTGTATCACAAAAATTATTTATAACAAAAATATACTCTTCCCTTCTTCCTTACCTTGCTGTTAGCAACAACTCTTGTAGCTCTTAACTTCGGCTATTTTCACGTCGCCGATATTGAACGATGATTAATTTCTCCATTCACTTGTGACGTAACAGACGAGTGACGTTGCGGTCTAACAATTCTTATGTAAGACCGGTCAATAGTGGAATTATTAGACCGATGTAATAAACAGTTCTTTTGTTGGACTTTTTAAAAGTAATAAATATATAGAATGATATTTATAAGGGTATAACAAATATCAATGTAAAACTTTGATCAGGCATTGTGGCCCGTCTTACCCCAAAGGTCATGATTTGAACAAACTTGAATCTACACTACCTGGGGATGCTTTCACATGAGTTTTTCTTTCCTGGCCCATTGGTTCTTGAGAAGAAGATTTTTAAATATTTTCCCTGTGTATTCCTATGCTAAACTTTGACCCCCCATTGTGGCCTCATCCTACCACCACGGGCATTGATTTGAACAAACCTGAATCTACACTACCTGAGGATGCTTCCACACGAGTTTCACCTTTCCTGGTCCAGTGGTTCTTGAGAAGAAGATTTTAAAGATTTTCCCTATGTATGCCTTTGTTAAATTTTGACCCCCATTATGGCCCCACCTTACCCCTGGGGTCATGATTTGAACAAACTTAAATCTACACTACGTGGGGATGCTCCCACATGAGTTTCATCTTTCTTGACCAAGTTGTTCTTGAGAAGAGGTATATTGAAAATCTTTTCCTATATATTCTTATGTAAAACTTTGATCAGGCATTGTGGTCCCGCCCTACCCCCGGGGTTCATGATTTGAACAAATTTGAAACTACTCTACCTGGGGATGCTTCCACGTGAGTTTCATCTTTCTTGCCCCAGCGGTTCTGGAGAAGATGTTTAAGAGGGTGTGGCCTTACATTTGAACAAACTTGAATCCCCTTTACCTAAGGATACGAGGGACGTTCAATAAATAATGTCATAAGCTCATAGAAATCATATGACATTAAGCTAGACTTTCTCTCATTATTGAAACTTTAATGAATTGATAATTGTTCTTATTATACTTTCATGTTAAATACTAAAATCTGATTGGTTTAGACGCAGTTAACAATCCGTTCGATTACCCTGAGCCTTAGCAACACACGTGACAACGGGTAACACAACGGTAATGCCACATGCGTGGAATTTATGCGCGTACGGTTCACCGTAGAATTCTCAAAACGTCAGTTGCGCGTTTGAAAGAACCGGAATTAACTTGACGTCAATAAACCTTGCGTCCGATATTGCTTACTTGAAAACAACAAACGACAGATGATACATACTTGCGAGTGTAGGAAACAAGCTTGCAAGCCAGAAAAAACGAAACTTTATATGATAAATGACTCTAATTCGAGTATCAAACAAACAATTTAGGAGATTAGTGAACCGGTGAGTGTGAAAGCTTTCTATACATGAACTTAAAGACGATCGACGGTTTTTTTTTGCTGACGTCCTAAATCAATAAGACATTCAGTATAATAAAATAAATGGTGCCTGTTTTGGAGGGTAACATTTGAAATTGACACCCCTCGGAAAACCATTGTCAACCTCCGCTGACGCGTCGGTTGACAATGGTTTTCCTTGGGGTGTAAATTTCAAATGTTACCCTCCAAAACAGGCACCATTTATATAATGTGACCACTTTTCATCACACAGTTTCATCGTGAGAAGCTGGGAAACAAGGGCTATTCGAGACACTGCATTATAAATGAATGGTAAAGAATCAGTAAACTAGAGTGAAAATAAAACCTCCATTAAAGCTGCTGTAAAGCTTGTTAAAATCCCATAGAAATTTTCATTGAAATATGTGACATATACATCAACCATTTCCTGTTTTATAGACAGATAACCAAGTGGATTTCAATGATAAAAAATTTTATAATGTGCATCAAAAATGGGTACCGTCCTTGCCAACAAACATTATAACAACTTATGTACTATTTGCCCAATTTCAACAAATAATATCTGATGATGTATGACTGACTTTGAGACAAATAGCAAATTTAATAGACATTATATCGGGAGTAGTTTACAATATTTCTAAGAAGCGTTTGACGGTAAAAAAGCTTGGTACTCAAAGATCACTCTTTATTTTGAAAAATGAGTGAAAACGACAGAGTGTAGGAATGTCTTAACAATTATTTTAAAATATCAATAATTGTAGCTATCAACGTTTGTTTCATATTCAAACAGATAATGGAACATGAATCTATTGCTTAAAACACTCAATACAAAATTTACCATAAGATGTACATGTACTTGATAAAAACTGCAATGGTCCGACAAGAGCAAAGGTATGCAAGAGACCACGGACAGATTTATATGCAATTTTCTTAAATATTAGTGGTACTGTTGTTCAATTTCGTATTCGGGGAGACAGTTTAATTTCTGGAGGAGTCTAGAAAGCAATTTTTTTGCAAAAAAAATCGAAAGGTTTATTAGAGGAAGGACCTAGAATCAGGAATGCACTACATTAAATTTCTTCATGACAGCCTCCAATCCCGCACCCCTGAAGAGTAAAGGGGTTTTCGGGATAAAATAAAGTTAATATTTTTTCACATTAACAATATTCGCCAGATCTTTGACCTTTTGACTTGTTTCTATTTCCAAACTTGAAAAACCACCTTTCAGAAAGAAGAAACAAATCCAGGAAATCATTTAATCTGCCATTTTCCAGTATACTAAGGGTCATACCCAAAAATGAGTTCTAAATACAATCAGAAATTAGAGAAAAAAAAAATTACGGACATCTTTTTTAATCAAAAGAGACTAGTAAGTAAAATCATGAAGACTTAATCATTGAAAAGCGTCTTTTGTTTCTTTCCGAGCCCTGACGACATTATTTATTGAACGTCCCTCGTACTTTGTGGCAAGTTTGGTTGGCCCAGATGTTCTGGAGAAGAAGATGTGAAAAGTTTACGACGACAACGACGACAAACAACAGACAATTTTGATCAGAAAAGCTCACTTAAGCCTTTGGCTAAGGTGAGCTAAGAACTGAACAGATTGATATTTTCTTTTATTTGGGGAAATCGTGAACGCATTAAACGAAAAACACCCATTCGCTAAGTTAATAATGGAAGAATAGGAATGATTGTTTTTGAAACAAAAATAAAGACATCAAAAGCGGCATTGATTTTCAAAATTATCAATACTGAAAGAAGTTTGAAAGATATTTTAAATGCATGTTTAGTGCAATACGGACTTAATTTACCCTACCTTGTACGATCAAATTTTACTGATATTGCAGACTTGAACATAATCCATAAGTTGTTTCGCTTGTAGAAGGAAGTTCTTTGTGCGTTTAATCAGTTTAAAGCACAAAATAAAATAAACGCCTTGAACAAACATTTGCGTGAAAATATATGGTTTAACTTGGATTTGAAATATAATGGAAAAAATTTTTTATTTTAAAAATTGGATCGAAAGTGGTTATAAATATGTAAAAGATATTTTTGATGAAAACGGACTCAAATCTCTCACAGAAATTCAGAAAAAATACGTACTAGTATTTTCTGTCTTGGTGATAGCATATTGTTACATTATTTTATAAAACTCAACAAGAGGCCCAGGGGCCACATCGCTCAACTGAGCACATCGGCTAGGAAAAAGCACATATCAGATCAGAACTGAAAGTTCACTGAGGTGTGTGTGTGTGGGGGGGGGGGGGGGTGGGCTTTGAATTTTAATACTATTTGAGAATGCCTTCATATCAATACAGCATATTACTTTGCTGTTCTTGATAAAACATTTTAAACATTTTGTTCTTATATATTACATCGTAAAAATTTGAATCTGATTACCCATTTTTTCCCTCCCTACCCCAAAGGGCAATGAGTTGAAAAAAAAAATCTTCAAAACAAACATAGCTTTTATGTTCCTGGAATTTTCCCCTATTTTTTTCTATGTAAAACTTTGATCCACCATTGTGGTCCCATCCTACCCTTGGGGGTTATGATTTGAACGAATTTAATTCTACACTACCTGGGAATGCTTGCATATAAATATTAGTATCACTAATAATGGCTTTGCTATTCTTGAGAAGTTTTAAAATATATTTTAATGTAAAAGTTGGATCCCCAATATTGTGGCCTCACCCTATCCCTGGGGGTTATGTTTTGAACAAATTTGAATTTACACTACCTGAGGATAATTTCACATGAGTTTCATCTCTCCTGGCCCAGTGGTTCTTGAGAAGAAGATTGAATTTTTAAGATTTTTTCTATTTCGGTATATTCTAATGCAAAATTTTGATCAGCCATTGTGGCCCCACCCTACCCCCGGGGGTCATGACTTGAACACACTAGAATCTACACTACCTGAGGATGATTCCATATATATATATCACTCATCATGGCTTTGAAGTACTTGAAAAGAAGATTTTAAAATTTTCCCTATATATATTCCTATGTAAAACTTTGATCAGCCATTTTGGCCGAACCCGACCCCTGGGGGTCATGATTTTAACAAACTTGAATCTACACTACCAGAGGATAATTTAACACGAGTTTTTTTTTTATTTCGTGGCACAGTGGTTCTTGAGAAGAAGATTTGATTTTAAATATTTTTCCTATACATTCCTACGTTAAACTTTTTTAGGCCAATTCGGCCACACCTACCCCCGGGGGTCATGATTTGAACAAACTTGAATCTATACTACCTGAAAATGATTTCACACACGAGTTTCATCTTTCCTGGCCCAGTGGTTCTTGAGAAGAAGATTTTTTAAGGTATATTCTATGTACTCCTATTAAACTTTGATCGACCATTGTGGCTCCACCTTACTCCTAGGGGTCATGATTTGAACAAACTTAAATCTATACTACCCTTAGGATGATTCCACATGTTTCATCTTTCTTGGTCCAGTGGTTGTTAAGAAGTGTTTTTTTAAATGACATTAATTTTTCTCTATTTTATAATTATCTCTCCTTGGAAAAGGGCTTGACCCTTCAATTGAACAAACTTGAATCCCCTTTACCCAAGGATACTTTGTAGCAAGTTTGGATCAGCGGTTTTTGAGAAAAAGATGAAAATGTAAAAAGTTTACGGCAACGACGACGACAATAACAACAACGACATACAACGAAAAAATTCACATGGAATTCATTTTCCTTTAAATTTCATAGTAAAAAGAGAAAATATTGAAGACAACACATCAAAAGTTTTTCTACAAAATTTTATTACAACAAAAGTCTCAAAAGCCGATTATGGAAGCTATATGGTCAAAAGAGTTTAATATCAATTGCTCAAATCAATGGCAAGTCCAAACAAGTTAATTTTTTGTTTCCTCGTGTAGAAGATTTTGAATAAATTACAATGGAAAGTTTGGTCATGGAAAACGACATCAATTTTGTCAAAAGGGAACGCCATATTTCAACTCCTGAGTACTTTATTGTAGAAATAGGGGTATTTGTTGATGAATCACAATAAAGATGAAACAAACATTTCTGGGTTCCATTATTTTTAGAAACAGTTCTCTATAATATCAAACAGCCTTTTTTGATCATGAAAATGAGTACTAGTATTGAATACGTAGGGGGAGCCATTTTATTGCAACATATAAGTTCATTTAAATGATACATCTTTGTGTCTATTATTTTCAGATAAAAACGATATTAAATTTTCCTTTCCGAAACTGATGTCGGGTTCCTGCTGGGGGATCGTCCAGTTTTTCTATCATCCATGGAGATATTTTGGCTCCTTTGTGATTCCCTTATCTGTATGAAAAGATTTAAACAAAATGAAAGTAACATTTTAAAAATGGGGGAAAATGGTGATGTAAGACAAACAATTTGCTAATGAACTAACCTGTCTGTAGATCACAATAAACGTGTAAATGAATGGATTCAATGCTGAATTAAGTGGCAGCACCAGAACAACTACCCAGGCATAAACATCGAACGAAATCTCCATCCCGCCGTGCGCCATGATTCCTGAAAACAAAAATAAGTTAAATTCAATGAACACACAATTCCTATCATAGGTGGTTGGGTTATCTTTTCATACACACTTCCATTTATAAATCTTGACTACGTACTCACACTTTTACACAATATTACAAGCTTCTATGTGAATATGACTTTAAGCATTTGCATGTTGAAGGTATTTTCGAAAGAGTATATTTATTTTCCAAAGTGAAAGTCTGAACATCTTTATTTAAGAAATTCTCACCAATCAATATAATAGGGATCCAGCAGCACATGTCCGACAGGACGACATAAGAGAGGGATTTTAACACTGCCATTTCTCGCTTCCGGTTGTCTTTTTGTAAGGCACTTCCGCTGACCTTCACCTCGACAAAAATCAAACTCTGGCCAACCACTACAGCAATGAATATCATTAAGTTAAACCCTATAAAAACAAAGGTCGCATATTCCCATCCAGCTACCCTCTCAGCTGTTAACGGAAGAGAGATACAAACTGTAGATCTGCTATAGAAGTCTGGGTAAACCGAGATAGGAAACGCTGCTAAAAAGATAGTCATAAGCCATACTATCACTGAAATAACGAATTTCTGTTTCTTCTTTCTCAGGAATTCGGTAGAAAATGGATATTTTAAGGCTAGAAATCGTTCCAAAGTTATTAAAGATACGAAAAGCACTGATGCTTCACAGGAAACTGTTGCAAGTAAGCCAGCCACGGTACAGGTTGTACTCGATCTCCACTGACTATCGTTAAAACCATACTCATTACGGTATTTCATGTCTGCCACTGCAATAATGAACAAGTAAATTCCCATTAATAAATCGGAAAAACTTAGGTTTAAAACAAAGATTCCATGTGCATTATTCCATCCTTTGCTGGTATTTCTGATGCGGTAATATATGACATAAAGGTTCCCGATGAAGGAGAAAAGGGCCACGTACCAAATCATCTGGGCCAAAAACCCAACACTGATCAACTGCTCGCAGGTCGAGATTCGGTCTCGCGGAGAAATACATTTTGATGCTTTAACAGACAGTGGTTTGGCACAACAAATGATATAAGAATCTGTCCATATCCATTCAAGGTTACAAAGACCCTGAAACATAGTTCGGGACACTTGTAAATTGTTTTTGTTAATATATAGATATTTAACTTCTTCTAGTCTTTTAAAGGCATTACTTTCCAATACAGTCATGTCATTATCTGATAAATCCAATATCTGAAGTTTAACCAAAGCGACGAATCTTGCAGGAGAGAGTGTTCTTAACTGGTTTCCTGTGAGGTTCAATTTGGTGAGTGATACCATGTTCTCAAAAGCCATTTTGTTAATTGTGTGGATTTTATTGAAAGCAAGATTAAGTGTTTGTAAAGATGCCAGTGTAGAAAACGAAAAATCATTTAAAACTTGTATCTGGTTGTTTTGTAAATTAAGGTATCCCAGTCTCCTCAAACCAGAAAACATGTTATCTGTGATATTGCTAATAGAATTAAAACTCAGGTCTACTTCAACCAGCATTTTCATTGATCTTGAGAAATAGTCATCAGTATTTGTGATGGAGTTGTTGCTCAATAATAATTTTGATAAGGAACTTAGCCAGTGCAGTGCTTTTGGAAAAATTGTTTTTATTTTATTGTTTCTCAAATCTAGCAACTCGAGGCTAGAATTGAACTTACTATAGATTTCGTTCGAATGAATCATCACTATTTCGCTATTTCTAAGAATCAAATGCCGTAACTCTGGAAGTACTCCAAGGAAGTCCATATGTAGTTCGGTGATTTGATTATGTGAAACATTAAGATATAATGTGTTTGAAAGTTCCTCAAAGGTACCCTGTTGCAAATTTCGTATTCCATTAAATGAGATATCTAAAGTTTGAAGACTGGGAGATTGTAATTGTTTTCCTAGGTCCTGAAGGGACGAATCTTCTATAGAACACCCAGATAAATTCAAATGCAAAAGGTAATTGAAATCTTTTAATTCCGTGGTGTTGAAATCGCTTGAACTGAGATCAAGTACCCTGACCTCTCTCGTCACATTTGCCGGATATTGACACCTAAAAACTACTCCTTCACAATCACACTGGTCGGGGCAAGGTAGGACACAACCCTTTTCCATTTGCACGCATTGGGTACTGTTGTAATTGCACACATTTTCGTCTTCGTTGTTTGGACAATCATTTTTCTTGTTGCAGAACTGGTCAGCGTTAATACATCTTCCGTCGTCGCATTGATACTGTGTTTTGTAACAAGGAGCCTTATCTAAAAAAATTATCAGTTTTAAAGTCAAAAAGATAATAATCACTCAATTACAATTTTCAAAAAGAACTTACTATTTAAACTTTTTCTCTTAAAAATTAATGTATTTACCTTTACAAATTCCGTCTTCGTAACTGATTTTTCCAAGTCGTATAATACCAGTTACATTAGCTTGGAATGTTGCAACAATTGTTACCTAAAAATGAAACTTTTATATAGAGAAACTAAATGACTAACGATACTACAACGCTCACCTGGGTCGTCTTTTTTTAAAGTTAAAAGTTAATAGGCGACAACAGATAAATGAGGGACAAAATACAATCAGAAATCTTTCTTGATCCTTTTATGGGTTAGTTTAAAAGATACTAGATTCATAACTCCCAAGTCCACAAACCTTAGAGATTCTGTCAATTCCCTTACCATATAAGGTTTGTCGATAGGTGTTTGAAAGCTTGTTGTGGCAAAAAGGTTCGAATTTACATTTTGTCGCTGAAAAATCATCCTATCCGAGGTAAGCATTGTGCCGTGTGTTATATAAACATTTAAATTGACATTTTCTCCAGAAAACGTCATTGTTATACACCCAAACGATGAAGGCTGTGGTTTGCTGAATAAAACGGCCCTCTCCTCCGTACTTCCACTCAAACCTTGTTTCTTTTCAGCAGAGGCAAACATTTCTCCTGTAATTAGCAAAAGTATATTGTAATAAGGGAATATACATTTAAAACATGATTAAAGTTGACCAATGAATATAACAGTCATCATGGTATAATTCTCAAGGGATATTTCACATTAAGACTATTCATGAAAGGCCGTGAAAAATTGGCTGTTTTAGATGTTATCGAGGCATACTAATATTTTACCAGTGTTTTCAGCTATTTGACGGTTCCATTTCGTTCCGCTTTTCATTTGTTGCCAGTCACACAAATCTTGTTCAAAGTCACAAATTAAATTCCCTGTGTCTGCAAAAAATAATAAAAAAAACATTTAATTGTAAATATTTTTTAATATTTTATTCATCAGGAATAATGTTTTATAATCCAGAAAAGGAATATCTATGTGAACAAAAGAACTAGAATGTAAGAGCAGCATCTCAATTCGGGTATCTATTAGTTTATTGAAGCAGTCTTTTACTCGGTTATCCAAAGTAACGCAATACTTCTAAATTAAATTCTGTATAGATATGTAAGAAAAAAAAAATTGTATAACGATTCTCACCACATTTTGGGACATTACATTCCTCCCATTTAAATTCGGAGTCGACAAAACAACCCGGCGCTCTTTTGCTTAACAAGTCAAACCTACAAGTTCTTCCCAATTCTGTTGCTGCTATGCATTGGTGAAGGTACTTTGTCTCTGTACGAAATCCTTTGTACTCATTTTCGTGGTAGCACTCTAAAGCTGTAAAAATGGAAGATTAATTTTTTTCTCTCCACAATAAATCTGAACAAAAGAATCTATAAAATGTGCTCACCACAATTTTTTTCGTCACTGTTGTCAGGACAATCTGGTACCATATCACAAAATCCTTCCCTAATACATAATCTGTCATCGAGGCAGGAAAAGCAATCTTCACAAACAAGAATATTAAAGAAAATCATCAATTTGTAAATTATTTATTTAAAATATTTCAAGTTTGAATTTGTTCTAAGTATTTACTGGAGTACCTGTACATGGCTCGTTTTCAATCTTCATAAATCTAATAGCTGCTTCTGTTGATGACCCAGCTAGTGAAGATGCAGCGATGTGTGGCGAAATAAATACCTTCAGAAACGAAACAACTATCTATAAAGACATCTATTAAAAGCACTAGAAGAAAAAGAAAATAAAAGAGATTGTGTCAGACCTTGTAGTTATCTGGCTGAGGATGTATGTTGACTTTAACTGTTCTAAACTGAGAGCTTTCTTTTAATTTTGTCAGATTTTGTGTGGACGTCGTCAGGACTAGCTCTATACCATCACTGCGATAGGTCAGCAGCAAACAGGCTGCCGTTCTCGTAGAGCGCAAGAGAGGTGATGTCAAGGTGGAATTAAATAACTGCAAATTAGACGCATTTTTTGGAGGACGGAAACGTAAAGATTGTTCTGAAAAAAGAAGTGCATCATTGAAATATTTTTATGCTCAATGTTGTCATTTCTTAAATTATTTTTCAAACACAAATTAAAAAGCAATATTCCCATGAAGATGAACGATATTGAATTTGAAGAAAAATACTAATAAATGGCAAATTTGTTTGTAATTTTAACTTCTCTGTATCTCTGTGTACTTTGAGTTTAAGAAGAAGACAATATTGTACTTTTGTTTCTTTCGAAGCCTCTACATAATTATTTCAAATACAGGTATGAATAACGGAAGTTAAGGACCGTTTTTACGAGCTTTTCAAATTGTAAATTAACAAAAACGAAAGCTTATATTGCTGAAGAAAAATGTACTATTTTAAAAATAGGACTGGAACAAGATCACTTTTTTCTTTCTTTTCTTTTTATCCACCCAGGTGGTTAATCTATTAATTGTAGAAAATAAACCCGAAAATAATGAGGTTTTTTCATTTGTAAGTTGTAATAAAGAATCTTCCAACGATATATATCAATGATATAAAAGTTGTAACTGATTAACAGTACAATAAGTTTATTTTAAATCAATGATTCTATGCAAAAATGCCTTGATGTCTTGAAATCGATGCTAGATTTCCTCAATAACATCTTTAAAAGTCTTTTGAGACCATACCTTCCATCAAACTGCAGAAAATCCGATGGGCACTTACTGTGCGCTATTGCTGATTGAAATATTTGGAGATCCGATTTGTTTAAATATTCTTTTAAAGCAGAATTTATTCATAAACGTCTAAATGAGAGGAGAAGAAACAAATAAATTGTATGATAAGCGATATTAATCAGTCGCCAACCTTTCTTTTTTATGTAGTAACATTCCGTCATTACCTGCATATGGCGCTCACATATCCCAACTTATTCGAAACTTGTAATCAAGAACTTTCTCTGAGTACATGTACAACCACTTTTTAAACTAAACAGGCTACTGTCAGTTAAGTTAATGTTAAAGGGATTAAAACAACCTCATTTAAAATACATGTATGTGGAAGTATTTTGACTGAAGATTTTCCTGCCTAATGTAAGACTTTGCACTGAAAAAAAAAAATTAGTGAAAGTCACTGGGAAGACTAGTAAATTTACTGTCCATACAATCACTACCTTAAAAGTAGTTAGTTTTACCTGGGAATGGCGATTTACTAGATAACATTAGTAAATCTAAATTCATGTAATTTCAAGGTATTCTAAGTACTTGTACGACCACCACTCCACTTTTCACTATCTTAGTCAGAAACAAGAGTGATTTAAACACTGTCCATTTAAAATCACTACCTTAAAAGTAGTTTAACTGCCTAATTCTAAAGTTGTATTTGTACAAAATTTGAGCACAGAATAATTGATATAGATAGGGTTTACGGCGGATGTGACCACACAATGGATACTTAATCCTTGACGCCACATTTGGAATTCTAGAGATCCGTTTTTATATTTCCTGTTCACAAATTTGTATTCATTATAGTTATTTTTAAAGATAGGTCACGATTCTATTAATGTTTTTTTTTTGTTTAAAACGTTTAACTTTACATACCATTCTTGTTCAAAAGCCAAGTCATCCCAGTATCACTCGGTTGTTCTAGACCACACATTCCTCCCGAAAAATCACACTGAAAGGAAGCTATAAAATAAAAGTAAAGATGGCTGATTTACTTAACTGATAAAAAAATGCATTACTGCTCCAATTGGAACAACAATCTAAATCTCGATTTACTTTGGAAAAAATTCATTTTATTATATCTTAAATTCTTTTTTCAGTTTATGATCTTGACATTCGATTGTCGTGAAATTTATTTTCCTTCTAATGAACAACTAAAATGAGATAAAACCTTGTATCTGTTATTGTCATACGTATGTACAATCATACATGATCGTCTATTCAAACCTCTTTTATCTACACAATGTAAGAAGCATAGTCTCCACACAATACCTTTAACTGTAAGTTATTTACTGTAAACCAACTATTATTTGCGTCATACTTATTCGTAATTTATCAGTTTTAAATTCATCCAAGAAGATCAATTTATGCAGGTTAGAAAGCATTTTCTACGAATATAAAGCAAATATAAATATGGTTCACGGCGATACATTTCGTGAGTTAAAAATAGGTCGCAAAACTCGCAAATATTTCTCGCACGCGAATAAAAATTGGTTAACAGTACACATTTGCCTTGACTTATCGTACATTATTATACTCACCGTTAAAACAGAAGGGAATATCACAGGTCTGCCAGCGTACGTCACGACTCACGGTGTAGCACCAGGGGAGGGGTTCACCGGTAGGGTTTCTACAGTAGTTCTCCTGGCGCGATAGAGTAGAGCCCGGGAAACTGATCCTGTCGTCAGGAACATGGGGGTAGGTTCTGTCCCAGCGCTGACAGGCTATACCCCCCCGAGTGATGCTTTGTTCTCCTTGATATTCCATACCTCTCTCTGTTTCCTTACAGTCCTCTATAGATTTTTTTAAAAAGATTACAATTCCATCGAATTATTTAGCGTTCTTTCTGTATTTCAACTGTTTAATTTATTTCTTAATTGAATTGAAAAGCGTAGTTTAATTGGTGCATTTGGCAATTTTTCGCTGATAAATTAATTTATTTTAATTTTCCCTCGAAACTCTGAAAATCGTCCATGGATTTAAGTATTGGACTAAAGTCAAAATAAGGATTCTGGAATACAGATTGTGCTTACTTTCATTACATAGCGGAATATCACAGTACGACCAGCGGACTGTGTCGTTTACTGTGTAACACCACGGTCTCTCCTCGTTGTCGGGATTTCTGCAGTAATTCTCGTGTTCAGAGGCGGAGAGTCCCATGAAGCCATACACAAAGCTGTGATTGTGTGGTTGTAATTTGTCCCAGCGTTGACATTCTATCCCATCTCCGGTTTTAGAGACAGTTCCAAAGTAATATTGACCTTTGGTGCTGTCTAAACACTCTTTGTTACCTAAAGGGCGAATTTAAAATGTAAATTTTCAAATTGAAAATTAAAATTGCTGTTTAAAAAGCGCCAGCATCACCTGCATAAACTGCATTTCCTCTTAAACAACTCGTATGTTATGGCACCTGATCCCAACTCTAATGTGTTTAAGATGTCCGTGTTTGCTCTGAATTCGATTCATGATGCTTCAATGGACGTCTAACCTTGATTATTTAAGGAATGTCACCAATTCTTGGCCAGATTATTCGATATAACCTGATTTGGGTCAGTTTACGCTTTATAATCTGCGGAGCGGATTATACAAAAGCGTAAACGACCTAAACCAAGTTATACTCGAATAATTTTGCCAAGAATTAAAGTAATTTCTTATAATTTAATTTAAAAATGATTAAGCAAGCATGGATGTAAAATTATGTTGCTTTTTATGGGTTCGAATTAGCCGCTCAAAAATACAACCTTGGTAACGGAAGTGATTAGAAGCGAGGGGAGATAATAACTGATTCATACAGTTAGCAGCCATGATGTTGCTAACAAGATCAAGCTACTGTTTGAAGTTAAAGGTGCAATTATTAAATCTGGAAATTTCCACGATCCCGAGGATTGGAAATGAGGGGATTGCATGGATACAAATGATTCAGCCGGGGGGATGTCTCCATGCCAAATCAGAGTATATATTTATTTTAAAAAGTATTACATCTAGAAATGAATGCATAACATAATTATTTTACAGATGATGTACAATTTAGCTATGATTATGTATAGCCTCACATTCTACAACAGATTATTGTTTAAATATAATGAACAATTAATGATATGCCTTTGCCAATTATTGTAATTGTGTTTGTGCCAATAAATATTTGTATTTGTATTTTCATACAGAATAATTTGCGTTCCTTATTGGAAATCAACCACTGAGAGGCTAGAATACTAACAAAATTAAATTATTGTTTGTTATGTATCTCTATATATTATCATGTACTTACTTTGAGAACACATGGGTATGTTGCAATTTTCTCGAGCTCCAAACTTATTTACGTATGGATCTGTATAACACCAAGGTTCTTCGCGATTATTAAGGTTCCTGCAATAATTCTCATGCAAAAACAACCTTCCCAACAGAAACAAGAAAAGTCGTTGATTACGGAGGCTGTCCCATCTAACACATTCACGGCCACTTTCGGCATGGGAGATGGTGCCTGTGTATTCTTCTCCTTTAATCGTGTCTCTACATTCTATTAAGAATTAAAGAGAATCAAGATATGATAATAGTAATTAGACTACATGAATACAGTATTCAATTACGCGAAAAATTTCTTAAATAAAAAAAAATCAATATTGTATGTATTATACTTATAATATTGATTCTTTTTATTCAAGAAATTTTTTAAGGAAGTTGTTTTTTTTTAGTCTTGTTTCAAGAAGTTTTTTTTTTCAGAACAATGGGGATTCTCTTATTTTATAAACATAAAATAACAAAATCGCTGATATATTTGTTGTATGAATAATGTACATATCGTTTTATCTTAATTGACATTAGCATGATACTTCCAATTATAGTAACATCTAAAAATAAAAACTAAAAACTGTTTTCTGTAATTTTTAATTTAATTCAGTTATCGCCCAAAGAGAAAAAGACATTGAAACTATGAAAGAACATTTCTGTCATAAACGATCCTCAGGAAAATGCGGAAGACATTAGACACCAATGAAGTCGTGCAAACAAATCGCACTATTAATATTGATACAACAGAAAAGGATTCGACACAAGAACCTGATGGTATGTATTTCGCGGTGTGAAGTCAGGTCCACAAATAAAGAGACTTCTGATGTCACGTGTCGAAGCAGATGGAGAGCTGGACGACATAGTTGATGCCATCAAACGGTACGCTACGGAGCAAAACGTATGTGTAACACAAGTTACTGCACTAAAGCTTTGGAAGCAACGAAAACATTTATACACTCTACGGGTGAATGTGCGCTCAGAGGATTCTGATAAGGCTCTGGAACACGGGTTTTGGCCAGAAGGCATACTAGTGAGGCCTTGGCAAACTGAACGCGAGCGTAACTATAGGCATAGTGATGAATAGTTGCATGAGTCATATATTAGAAGTGTGCTTTGTGTATTTGTTTATAACACTTATAATGTCATGACATATTATAATCAAGAATAAAACGTATCAACGCTGAAATCCACTTCCCACACTCTCTTCAGCAGGGTTTCCGTCCAGGATGTGGAAAAAACCGGCAGGATTTGTTATAACGGAAACAATTCACCATTATTTAGAAAGAGACTCTAGCTGATATTTATGTGGCATTTCTAGACAACCAAAGACATTTAACAGCATGTGGCATATTGGTTTGCTCTACAAACTGTACAAGTTAGGTATCAATGGTAAAGGGTGGCGCTTGCTTTCCGACTCTTTTTTTGTAGATCCAGCTCTCGAATCTTAAAAGAAAAAGACCTGTCGAATGAATTCACTTAACAGCAAGGTATCGGACAAGGAAGGGTAGTATCGTCATGGTTTTTGCTTCTGATGATTGACGAATTGATAGAAATACTGGATAAAAGTGCCACTGGAGCATGTGTTTGTTACCATTCATATTCCTAGTGTTATTCTGGCTGACGACACTTCCCTTATATCCAACACTCCCAGTGATCTTCAGAAACAACTAGATATTGTCTACAATTACACTAGACGTTGGCACTTGGTTTATGATCCTGAGAAAAGTTGTGTTTTCTTCTTTAGCTCTAGTAGAAAGCGACAAAAGCAACCTGCTGCTAGACCATTTATTCTTGGTCAGGAAAACATCAACCTACACTCAGAGAATGTTTATACTGGGGTCGTTCTATCTGATAGGTAGGAAGTGATACAGCAATCACACAAGCATACAGGAAGGGAAAGCGCATATTAAACTCGCTTATCAATATAGAAGTTCATGATCACGGTATACATTCCATGAACAGCGTAAAACTATGGAAAACAGTTGTCATGCCATCGATCTTGTATGGATGCGATTTATAGGATGTGATCTCCAAAAAGTCGATCGAAGGGCTGTGATATTGTTAATATAACATTTTTGAATACGTTTTCGGCCCGTCACTAATGCAAGGATTTGACGAAAGAAAACCAACACCGTGTACTATTTTTTTCCTTTTGGCCTGGTTGAAATGAAAAGAAGTGTAGATAAAATCAAGTTGATGTTCTGGAACAGACTTTGTACATCAAGTTATTCCCTATTCTACAAAAAGCTTTTCATTGCAACGTTGTACTCCTTTGGTTCGGCGACACCAAGACCGAAACGTGGATTCCTAGCAGATATTCACTCCATAATGAGCGAATACAGCTTCGATTTCTTTTTCGGAGAGTACCTTTTGAATCGTGACGTTTCTCCAAAATACACCTGGAAGTAATTCGTAGGAACTGTAGTTGATACTGCTGCTGAACATGAGTGAAGGGAGAATTTGAATCAAAGAAAAGTGCTTCGCAGATACACAGAAATACATGATAAATTATCAACTCATCCCTTTTGGCTACCCGGTTTGAAATTTTCCGAAACACACATGAAAACTAGCTTCAGTAATTAGACTCTCAGTCGACATCATTAAAGAGGAGGTGAACTGCAAACTGTGCACGCGTATCCTTGCTAGCAGAGATAGCTTGATGGACAAAATAGTGAACGCGATAAATGTCCAATATTACGTTAATCTCACAAATAATTGTGACGATAATTGCTGACACCATTCTTGGATCAAGACGTGGTTCTTTTTTATCTGAGGAGGAGTGGGAAATGTTTATGCTTGCTGTTGCAACTGGTGTTGCGCGTATGATGTCAGAAATGAACGCTCACTTACTTGAAGTATAAAACTTCAAAATTGATAAATTATGTACATAATGTTTAAATTATGGACAGTGACTTGTGTACATATTTCCACATATTTATTCTAAAGTTCAAATCTTGTTACATACTTGATAGTTCGATGCATTGATCTCTGCTGCAGAGGAAATAAAGAATGTCTGTCTGTATGAAAGAGGTTTTTTAAATACCGAACATATTCCCAGATTTTTATGAAAAAAAATGGCTAATTAATGAGGATTCAACTTAATACCATATTATTGACAAGGTAAAAATTATGCCATTTTCCATATTTCTTAATTACAATTAAAATCCACTTTTTTAAAATGTTTATATCAGTGCCGAGAAACTGAAGCGGAAAGCTTTTTTTATTCTTTATTATAGCGAAAGTTATAGCCCTTGTCTATATTAATTACTTATTATATGCATTGAAAATAAATATTTTTAGTGTTTAATTAGAATTGAAGTTATAGATAATAATCATTGTATGTTTCTTTAGTGGGATTGATAAAAAAAATTTTGATTGGAAACTTGGTAAGTATATTTAATTAGTTTGTAAATAGATACTAGTAATCACTAAGTATTTTATACGGTATTAAGATATATAGGGTTTTTACGGGCGATCTCACAAGAGAGGCCTTACAGGTCAAACTTGAAAAACTTTGCGTGTACATGTAAGTGTGCGGACTTCCCTGCTTATATTGTACTGTGTTAAGTGATAAGTGTGTTGTGATCCTGCTTATTGCTTGATAGAGTGTGTGGTCATCCCTGCTCTGTAATTAGCATCTAATAGTAACAAGTGTGAGGACATCCCTGCTTGTTGCTGCGCAAGATCAGGTGTGTGGACATCCCTGCCTGCATCTTGTGGTAGAGCATTGGTGTGCAGACATCCCTGCCAGTGTCTCTAGCCTAGAACCGTGTCTTAGTGTCAAGTGTGCGGTCATCCCTGCTTGTCGCTGCGCAAGGGCGAGTGTGCGGTCATCCCTGCTTGTCTCCTGTGGAAGTGCCCTGGTATGTGGACTTCCCTGCCATTGTCACTTGTTCGCTACAAGTAGAAACCTTGTATACGCAGTGCCAAGTGATTAAGACTGCGTATTGTTCATATTTGCAGCATCTCAGGGCTATCCGTTATTATCACGAATACGGGTCTGCATGGGTTCACAGGCTGTGGCCTGCCTTGCACGTTACATAAACATAAAATTTGGTGGCAGCGATGGGATACCTTCAGATACCTGGATGATGGAAGACGTGGACAAAGAACTATTTTTCATAGAAGAAAAGCTCGCGGAGCTGAGGGAAGAAAGTCTTAGGAACAGAAGTATCAAGTAGTGGACTCTAGTGAGCCGGCGTATTAAAGACAAAGTATAAGACTCAGGTGTTGGCGTGTCTCGAATATCCAAAGAATTGCAGAAGACTGGCGAAACGTCAGCAACGCATGAGCACGATGGTGCGCTAGCCCAGCACGCACCTACCCTTAAAGAAAAGTCTGCAAGACAAACTCTCAGGGACATGTTTAGAGAAACCGGAGCAAGACCTTGCAATTACCGTCATCCAGAGTTTCATACAAGATTTGATAGAGAAGCGGCGCATAACGACAAATCTAGAATGAGACTTGGTCATGAAGAGCATTACAAAGACGTTCCACAAGGTTCTCTTCTCCCTGGAGTAACAGGAAGGAGACCCAGAGTTCGATTTGCAATTCCTCATAGCGGAGACGACGCGCTAGAAGAGTTTTCAACACCAAGACAAATGATAAAGCCAGCAACGTATGATGGCAGTTGACCTTGGTTGGATTATCATGCGCATTTCGAGGCATGTGCAGAAATAATTGGAAACAGATATTATCAGAAAGGATTGCGTTTAGCAGTTTCTCTTCGAGGGAGTGCACAAAGAGTGTTAGGTAACATGCCAAAAGGGACAAGCCCCTTTATCAGACACTTGTAAAATCCCTGTAAGCCTTGTAAAAGACAGATTTGCACCTCCGAGTCAAACGTAGCTATACAGGATGCAGATGCGTGAGCGACGCCAGATAGCTGGAAAATCTCTTTCAGAGTTAGGATAGACTATTCGCAGATTTGCCAACTTACACTACCCCACTGCTTCAGCTGAGATTCGGGAAACGCTGTGTAAATTTGTGGACGCATTGGTCGACTCGGAAATGCACATCCGCATTAAAACTGCACGTCCTAAACATCTTAATGACTTAATGATAATAATTTAATTGGCTGCCGAATTAGAAGATTACAAAAGAGCCTATAAAAAGATCTATGCGCGCCCAACTACTGTTGAATCCGTTGACGGAAGAACTGTCTCAATGCTTGAGAAATTAAGTGCAAAGTTTGAGTCTTTTCAGAGAAACTCAGAGAAATGAAAGCTCAGTGCAGTGAAAGTTCACAGCTATTCGACCATGGAGAAGCAAACCAAACATTGGAGGCACAGAAAATATGCTACTTTTGTCGAAAACCAGGGCATATGCGCAAGGAGTTTTTCAGGTGCAATACTGGATTCTGGTGGCAACTGTCTCCAGATAAGCGGTAAGGGAACCTTTCCAACACAGATAAGGGGATTTTCGTCCAAACTGGATGGTGTGGTTGCAGAACTGAGCATTATGAAATAATGGGCCTTGATTTTCTGGAAGAAAATGGATGCACAATTGATTGATGTTGCAAAGAAGAAAATGTGCATTAGGGGAAAAAATACAACTGATAAAAGAAAGAACTTATGGATGGTATCGCATCACAGCGCTGAACACTGAAAATTCCAGCAAATCAAGAGGAAGAGTGTGTGCGGTGGAGGGCAAAAGCATTTCGATGGTTAATGGTTTGGTGGAACCAAATGAAAAGTTCGTGTCGACAGGTAATCTTGAAGGGGGGACCTTAGTCAAAGCAGATAGAGTTGTTCCAATTCGAATGCTGAACATAAAACCAGAAAGTCGAAACTGTGTTCAAACATTTACAGATGCACTCACATAGCGGAATTGTCATCCGTCTGCGTATTACTGAAGAGAGAAAGTCAAAGAATAATCCTGTGTTACATGAAAAACTTGAAGATTTATTAAGGAGTAGTAGTACCGACCTGACAGAGGACCAGATACCTAAAGTGAGAGACTTTTTGCGACAGTACTCCCATGCGTTTGCACTCATTACCTCTGAGTTAATTACTACCAACGTGGTTGAGCATGGAATTAATGTTGGCAATGCTCACCCCACAAAGGAACTTTTGCGACGTGTCCCTTTCTATGCTGCCGAGGAAATAGACAAGCATGTAAATGATATGCTGGAAGAAGGAGTTATAGAGCGCTCCTCTAGCCCCTGGGCAGTAGGTGTTGTCTTAGTCCTAAAGAAGGATGGCAGTACTCGCTTCTGTGTTGACTACAGGAAAATGAATGGACTGACCATAAAAGACGCCTACCACCCATTGCCGCGAATTGATGATTTGCTGGGCAGCCTCTCTGGAAATGCATGGTTTTCAGCACTGAACTTATGTTGGGGATACTGGCAGATATCTTTGAAAGATAACAGACTTCGACTGCAAAATCAACAAGTTCTGTTTGGGGAGAATGAGAAAGACGAAGACGCTGCTAGTACAGAATGAGCTTGTGGTCAAAGATGAAAACCGAGGGAATGAAAACCTAAGTCTTACTGAAGAGGAAATTGGAGATAAGCATATGCGCCATCCTTTGCGCTGGCATGAAAACTATGTATTACAAGAGGAACCTTGGGCCAGCAAGCGAACCTGATTGGTTCTATTTACCATTGGGTTTAATAAAATATTTTATTTTGTTTTGCGTAATGGTGAATGTGAAAGGTTGCATTGTCTTTGCTATTCAGTTCAGTAAAATTATTTATATTTTATTTTTCAGAGTGGTAAATACAATGACAGTATTTTTTGCATTAGAATTGTGTTTTTATTTGATTTTCAAAAATGTCGTTGTAAATTTTCTTATCCAAGGATGCATAAAGCTGGGGTGGGGTGATGAAGAGGAAAGCTGTTTTCTTATATTTTTATTGTAACGAAAGTTATCGCCCTTGTTATTAATTACTTATTATATGCATTGAAAATAATTACTTAATTAGTGTTGAATTTGAATTAAAGTTATCAATAATAATCTTTGTACATTTGTGTGTTTCTTTAGTTCGTATGATAAAATTTTGTTGATTGAAAGCTTTATTAGTATATTAATCAGTTTGTAAATAAATAATCACCAAGTATTTTATATCGTATTAAGATATATAGGGTTTTACTGGCGATCTTACTAGAGAGGCTTTAGAGGTCAAACTTGAAAATTCTTTGCGTGTACATGTAAGTGTGCGGACTTCCCTGCTTATATTGTACTGTGTTTAGTGATAAAAGTGTGGTGATCCCTGCTTTTTACTTGCTAGAGTTTTTGGTCATCCCTGCTCTGAAATTTGCATCTCATAACAGCAAGTGTGTGGATATCCTTGCTGTTGCTGGGCAACATCAGGTGTGAGGATATTCCTGCCTGCATCTTGTGGTAGAACATTGGTGTGCGGGCATCGCTGCCTGTGTCTCTAGTCTAGAACCGTGTCTTAGTGTCAAGTGTGTGGTCATTCCCGCTTGTCTCTTGTTGAAGTGCGCTGGACTTCCCTGCCAGTGTCACTTGTTCGCTACCAGTAGAAACCTTGCATACGCAGTGCCAAGTGATTACGACTGCACATTGTTCATATTTGCAGCATCTCAGGGCTATCCTTTTTTTACCACGGGTACAGGCCGGCGGGGGTTCACAGGCAGTGATCTGCCTTGGCCGTTACAAAACAGACATTTAAGCAATGTACATAATAGAAATGTCACTATGTATCATATGTATTTATTTAATAACTGGGGAAAACTCAATGCAGGGCTCTAATCAAAGGGAATGTTTATATTAGATCAATATTGTTTGACATTTTCTAATTTACATTGCATTTACATTGTATAAAATAAATAAAATATTCATTCAAAGATTGTTTTCTTATACATTTTTAACGCTTTACAAACACAACCCAAGTTAATTTACTGCAATGTGAATTATGTGGATGGGATCTATTACCACAGACAGGAATATCGCAGTACTCCCATTTCTTGTAGCGGTCCGTGGTGAAGCACCAGGGCCCAACTTTCTCCCTAGCCCGCGGGGTTCTGCAGAAATTCTCGTGCATGCTGGCGTTACCAAGCAACACGTTGGTGTAACTATGAGACCATGGCCACTGTCGGTCCCATCTTTGACATGTCTTTCCAGAAATAGTAGTAGATTTGTTTCCTCTGTACTCCATCCCCTCTCTGGTTATTCTACAGTCTAGCACTTGAAATGTTGATACAAAATAACTTGAAATTCAATGTTTCTTTTCTTATTATATACATATGAATATTAAGATGTATTAAATAAAAGATAATTCGGTTATATTTCTATGGGGTATAGAAAATAAAAAAGGTGGAGTGCAGACACCTTTCAACCTCTAGGTAAGCATTTTTTTTTTACACACACTTAAAATACATTTTGCAAAGAGGCTAGTATTAAACAATGTTTTTAAATCTTTAAAAATATAGATAAAAAATAAAGAAAATAAAATAAAAAAAATAAAAAAAATAAAGACAGGGTATGCTTAAGGTAGTCCGATCCTCAGGTTTATAAAATTAGAAGTTAGGTAATCACAAAGTTATGTAAATTTATCCACAGTATTTCTTTAAAGTTAAAGATTAAAGTTCATCCTATTATATAGGGGAAAAGGTCAATCTCCAATATTTTTGCAGGAAAAGCGAATTGAGTTATCAGCAATACATTTTCTAGAAGCTAAATGATCAACAAAATTATTTTAGGTGAAGAAACGATAGTTATACCGGCATTAACAAAAATTGTCTTGATTTTTATACTTATTTGGTATTTTTTGTCTTCTATTTCCGCCATGTAATCTATAATACATTGTGTAGAGGGATTTTGCTATCATTGCAAGACACCAAAATCACTTCTCATTTCATATCATGCTTAAAAGCATTGGTATCTAATGCTGGATTCAAGAAAATCTTATTTCTCTAACTGTATTAATTTTTTCTCCTTTTATAGGGTACAAATGTAAACTTTCATAAGACCTTTTCCAAGACTTCCAAAGACCTTGAATCTTATAAAGGTGAATGAAATGATGTTGTTGCATGAACAAATTTCATTTCCATGCTTCATTTTCATGCATTTCAAATATGTCAAATTATATATCAATTCTTGGAGTTATCCTTCCTGGCTGAGGATCGGATATCCTTAACAGGAGCAATTGAAATTGATGTAGTTATAATGTATAAGAACATCGTTGTTCACAAACAAGATTAAAAAAACGCATGGGAGCTGCTTAGAACATTATGTAACAAAAATAAATGGTTAAACAAATCGTGTCTCTGAGTGTTCAGTGATTGTTTTGTGTCTACCAATCAAGTTCCTTCCGATTACTGTATATTTTGATCCTCTATATTACATCACAGATAATAATAAACTTATTTGTTGAATACAAAATATATTTTTTCTTTGAGTAGAACACTTGTCTCAATAGTTATCTTTCAATATATAAATTCAACACTTGAGTAATTCATTACCACAAAATGGAATATGACAACGCTCCCATCTTGTATCTGGGTCAATTGTATAGCACCATGGAGAAGCTCTCGTTCCAGGTTTTGGATTTCTGCAGTAATTTTCGTGTTCACTGGCGTTCCCCGGAAGTCGCGCGGCGTAACTATGTGGATGGGGAGTTTGGCTGTCCCATCTCTGACATGATTTACCGGAAACAGTCACTGAAATGTTCCCTCTGTATTCCAGACCTTCCACGGATATTTTGCAGTCCCTCACTGAAACAATATACAAGTGCAAAGAAGGATATGGAGATAACGAACAGTATTCAATCTCAAAGTCAATAAAACAATACAAAATAAGAGCAGAGCAAACACGAACCCACGAAACAAATAAATAATTGTAAACAAAAACATACCAGCTTAGTTTTAAACAAAAGCTCATAATCCCTGATATGCAGAATTGGAATGTTCTTATTGTATTGTGGAAATGAATGTTCTTTTTTTTAAAAAATCAGAAAAATGACATAGCTTTAAAATGAATTCTAATGACTGTGAACCCAGAAATTTGATATAACCATAGTAACTATACATATGTCCGCACTCTTGCATTGTCATTCTAGGCCATTCTACCAAGCAGATGTTATCCATCAGGCAACATTAATATTTGTGCAAACAATATAGCAATTTGGTAATTTTTTTTTTTTTTGATTCGTATTGAATTCAGATAGGTGGAATCAAAATATTATCAATAAATCAAGATATTATCTAATAAAATACGGGTATCTGTTTGGAATGATGATATTAACTTTTATGTGTTTTAAACATGTGTGAAGTCCATAACTTTACATAAATATGAAAAAGGTATGAGCGTATCTTGAATCCTAGAATACAATGGAAAAATTTACACCGGAATAGATAGCAACCAAGGGATAAATTTCCAAAAACGTTACATTATAATCCTAAACAGACAAACAAATATCAATCAAGCCATACTTACACAGTTTGTATTTGGCATTGTTTTAGATAACAGATATTTAGATGTTAATACTCATCACTCACCATTCTATCTCATTTTCTATTAAGGAGGAACAGAATCTTGAAAAAATTCCTGTCAATGATTTTTTTTTTCGTATTTTTTATATTACTAATTTAATATGTACTTAACATTTTAAAACGGTCCTGTCATGGGATTTCTTGACTTATTTAAAAGATATCGCCCCACAAATACCACCCTGTGTAGAGTTTGTATGGAGTTTAGATACTTCATGTTTACGGGCCCATAATGGAGTCCATCATGCGAATTTTTACGCACAAACGATAAATATTATGGATAATACTGAATACTCAAATATTTCAGAATATTCATACGGTTTTAATTATCTGAAAGTAATTGTTTTAATTTTATACAGTATTAGGGTGGGATAATTTCTGCATTTTTCAAGGCAGCTTCAACGACAAAAACCTCATATGGAAAAAATTCTGTCAATAAATATTTCTAAATTTACGATTAAATGTCAGTCCTTCATCATGTTCATCGTAATTATTTACTGCATAAATATCAAAGAATGAAGCTTAACTCAATATCGCACAGGACATCGTTGAATTAGACGTAAGCATGATAAAAACGCTTCAAGTTTGTATTTTCCGAGTGCGGGAAATCCATTGTGACGTCACACGAAAACATAAACATTCAAAATTATCTAAATAGAGAGAATCTCTGCTACTTAACAAGAAAAAATATTAATTTAAAAAAATCTGCTTCAGAAATTTATCACGATACATTGATTGTGACCTGTTTATTATGAAATAAAAGATTATGACGGATGTGTGTACTTGATCTCGCTGCACTGAAAATTCAAACACTACGTCTATGACGTCACTGACGTCAAACTGCAGGGTAAAGAGAAAAAATGTGTGGATTGGGCAACTTCATAATATCTAAATGATGGCAAGATCTTTAAAAAATTTATGAATAATAATTTCTAAAATTAAATGTTTAAAAACAATTTTAGGATTTAGAATAATATTACACAAGAACTGTTGATTTAAACAACGTTTAACATGTTTATCTGACCATCACCGATTATGACGTAATATGTCTTTTTAGTCATGTAACATGTTCCCTGTCTCCCCTAAATAATTCTGTATTCATTTTTTTTTTGGATTTTTCTGAAAGTGTACAGTTTAAATAAACTTTAAAAAGGATGATTTTGCTAGTTAAGATTCAAAGCTTACTCCTAAACAAAATGTCTTCAGACGTCAGAATGTACTAGATTTAATCAAGGCTTGTTTAACCAGTCGTGTAATAGCAGACCTGTGATGCCATATCCACTGCCCATTGAGAATTGATGGAAAAACACCCAATTAAAAGCAGGACACTAAAAATTAAATATTAATGTTTGTCATTTTGTTATCATATTACCGTATATCCGTTTTTTTTCGCAGTGATCTATTTTTCGCATTTTTTGCGACCATTTCTCATTCGCAAAATATAAAACACGCAGAAATTATATCAGCTAAAATGTGACATAAAAACATTACCATTTTAAACAAAAAACCTTTAATCGTAAAAAATAACTTACGCAAAATAAAAACTGTACTAATCTACCCCTTTTTCGCAAAATTTCCAACACGCGAAAAAAAACGTATATGCGGTACATCTGGAATTCTCTTATTAATTCGTGTTTAGCGTCACAGCAGATATTAAGCAAACCGTTCAAGAGATATCTAACATCTAAATCAGATTCATTATGGATATCTATTTTCAATGCCCCGTGGGATCCGGGTTAGAATAGGTCCTCAATACCCCCTTGCTTGTCGTAAAAGGCGACTAAATGGGGCGGTCCTATGGATGAGACCGTATAAACCGAGGCCCCGTGTCACAGTATGCATTGAAAATAGATTGATTGTTTGTATACTGTTTAACGTCCCTCTCCAGAATTTTCCACTGATATGGAGACGTCACCATTGCCGGTAAAGGGCTGTAAATTTAGGCCTATGCTCGGCACTTACTGCCTTTGCGCAGGGAGGGATCTTTATCGTGCCACACCTGCTGTAATTAATAAATTCACAGCAGGTGTGGCACTCAATCTCAAAGTCCATAAAACAATACAAATTAGGAGCAGAGCAACCACGGACCTCCAAACCATCAGAGGTAGCATCAGGTGCCATGGAGGAGTGAGCATCCCCTGCTGACCGGTCACCAATTTGTAACTTGTATTTTCTGTTGTTTTAATGTTGAGAATGAGGCAACTTTTTCCCATTTTTGAAAAGATCTGATAGTTATTTCACAACTTATTTTTTTAACTGATTAACTAATTATTGATTCATAGACTTAGCAGTCATGATTTTTGTTTACATGAGGTAAGATCAAACTACTGCTTAAAGTTTAAGGTACATTTATTAAATCTGGAAATATCCATGATTCCAAGGACTTGAAATGAGGGGATTGCATGGATACAAATTATTCAGCCGGTTGTCAAGGGGTGTTTCTCCATGCCAAACCAGATTATACAGAATAATTTGCCTTAATTTTTGGAAATCAACCAATGAGAGGCTATAATACAAACAAATTTAAATTATTTGTTTGTTATCTCCAAATTTTATCATTTAATTAGCTTTGTTCGATAAATAACATCACAGAAACAAAACACAACTTCTAGTGTCTTATAAACAACCATCAAGCAAACTATTAATGATACGGAAGGAATAAAAAATATTTACTTTGAGAACACATGGGGATGTTGCAATTTTCTGGTAAGCCAAACTTGCAAAGAGGCTAGCTTTAAATAATGTTTTCATATCCTTAAGAATATTTAATCAGGGTATGCTTAACATGTGCAATTGAAATTGATGTAGTAATGATTTATAAGAACATCGTTGTTCAAAAACAAAATAAAAAAGAGCATGGGAGCTGCTTAGAACATTGTGTTACGAAAATAAATGGTCAAACAAATCGTGTCTCTGAGTGTTCAGTGATTGTTTTGTATCTACCCATTAAGTTCCTTAAATCATTGTTTCCTCTTCATTTCCCTGATTATAGTACATGTATATATGGATCCTCTATATTTCCTTAATTAGTCCGATTATACTCAGTAGTATATCTGGATCCTCTATATTACATCACAAATAATATTTAAGTTATTTGTTGAACACAAAATATATTTTCTTTTTCGAGTAAAACACTTATCTTAATAATTATCTTTCAAAATATAAAATCATTACTTCAGTAATTTATTACCACAGAATGGAATATGACAGTGCTCCCATCTTGTATCGGGGTCCATTGTATAGCACCATGGGGTAGCTGCCATCCAAGTTTTTGGATTTCTGCAGTAATTTTCATGTTCACTGGCGTTCCCCGGAAGTTCCTCGGCGTAACCATGGGGATGGGGAGTCTGGCTATCCCACCTCTGACATGATTTACCGGAAACAGTCACTGAAATGTTCCCTCTGTATTCCAGACCTTCCACGGATATTTTACAGTCCCTCACTGAAACAATATACAAGTACAAACAAATAAATAATCGTAAACAAAACCATACCAGCGTAGTTTTAAACAAATGCTCATAAACCTTTTTTTACTGATGTAATCAGAGTTGGAATGTACTTATTGTATTGTAAAAATCAGCGAAAAATGATATAGCTTTAAGATGAACTATCATGATTTTGAACCCAGATTTTTAAGATAAAAAACCTTGTATTTCTGGTCTCAAATGTAAGCTATTTAATTCCTGAGATTTGATATAACCATAATAACTATACATGTGCCTTCACACTTGCATGGTCATCCTTGGTTATTCCACCAAGCATATGTAATCTATCAGGGCAACATTAATATATGCGCAACAATAATAATAATATGTTTCTTTGATTTCGTATTGAATTCAAATAGGTGGAATCAAAATATTATCAATAAATCAAGATATTATCTAATAAAATACGGGTATCCTTTTGGAATGATGTTGATAATCTTTTATGTTATTAAAAATGGGTGAATTCCATAACTTTACATACCAATGAAAAAAATATGATCGTATTTTGAATTCTGGAATACAAGGGAATAATTTACACCAGAATAGATAGCAACCAAGGGATACATTTCCGAAAACGTTACATTATAATCTTAAACAGACAAACAAATTATTCATTCGTCAATGGCAAATATCAATCAGGGCATACTTAAACAATTTGTGTTTGGGGTTGTTTTAGATAACAGAGATTCTAATGTTAATACCCATCACTCACCATTCTATCCCATTTTTTATAAATGATTCTACATTTATTTTTTGGTATTTTTCTGAAAGCGTACAGTTTAAATACACATCAAAAAGGATGATTTCGCTAGTTAAGTTTCAAAGCTTATTCCTGTACGAATGAAAGAAAAAGTGAGCAAGCTCACATACCCCACGCTCCCCCAAAACTCAAAGTGCTAAAAATCCCGGAAAAAATAAAAGAATCGTAATTTCCCGGTAATATGCACATCTACACATTGTGTCCTAAATATCTGCAAAGTTTGATGAAATTCTGTGCAGCGGTTTATGAGGAGTTGCGCTGACAAACTGTTCATCACTATATTCAAGATATCCCCAAAAATCTAAGTTGTAAAGTGCCAAAATTCCCAGAAAAATAAAGGATTCGGAATGTCCTGGTAAAATGCACATCTACACATTGTGTCCTAAATATCTGCCAAGTCTGACGAAATTCTGTGCAGCGGTTTATGAGGGGTCGCACTGACAAAATGTTCATCTTTATATTCAAGGTATGGCCAAAAATCTAATTTGGAAAGTGCCAAAATTCCCAGAAATATAAAGGAATCGGAATTTACTGGTATGCACATCTGCACACTGTGTCCTAAATATCTCCAAAGTTTGACAAAATTCTGTGCAGCGGTTTATTAGGAGTTGCCCTGACAAAATCTTCATCTTTATATTCAAGGTATGGCCAAAAATCTAAGTTGAAAAGTGTGGAAATTCTTAGAAAAAATAAAGGAATCGGAATTTCCCGGTAATATGCACATCTACACATTGTGTCCTAAATACCTGCAAAGTTTGATGAAATTCTGTGCAGCGGTTTATGAGAAGTTGCGCTGACAATCTGTTCATCCCTATATAAAAGGTATGGCCAAACACCTAAGTTGAAAAGTGTGGAAATTCTAAGAAAAAATAAAGGAATCGGAATTTCCCTGTAATATGCACATCTACACATTGTGTCCTAAATACCTGCAAAGTTTGACGAAATTCTGTGCAGCGGTTTATGAGGAGTTGCACTGACAAACTGTTCATCTCTATATTCAAGGTATGGCCAAAAATCTAAGTTATAAAATGTGGAAATTCCCGGAAAAAATAAAGGAATCGGAATTTCCTGGTAATATGCACATGTACACATTGTGTCTAAATTATCTGCAAAGTTTTCTAAAATCCTATGTAGCGGTTTATGAGGAGTTTCGCTGACAAACTGTTCATCTCTGTATTCAAGGTATGGCCAAATGCCTAAGTTAAAAAGTGCGGAAATTCCCGGAAAAAATAATGGAATCGAAATTTCCTGGTAAAATGCACATCTACACATTGTGTTCTAAATACCTGCAAAGTTTGACGAAATTCTGTGCAGCGGTTTATGAGGAGTTGCGCTAACCAGAAAAAAGGACTGACTGACTGACTGACTGACACTCTGACCCTTTGACATTCTGACGGACGGGTCAAAAACATTATACCCCACGCAACTAGTTGCGTGGGGTATAAATATCTTCAGGCGTCAGACTGTACTAGATTTAAGCAAGACTTGTTTAACAAGTCGTGGAATAGCAGCCTTGTAATACCATTTCCACTGTCCATTGAGAATTGATGGATAAACACCCAATTAAAAGCAGGATATTAAAAATGTTATCACATTACATCTGGACATTGTCTTATTAATAATTCATGTTTAGCATCACAGCAGAAATTAAGTAACTTTTCTATCGTCAACTTCCCTTACTTAAGCAGCAATATACCTTCATCACCTGCATACGGAGTGTATATATCTCAGTTGATTCGATATACAAGAGCATTCTCCACGTATAAACAATTTCTAAAACAAGGTAAATTATTAACAAGCAAGTTGATTAAACAAGAATATCAACAGTCTCGTTTAAAGTCATCATTTCGTAAATTCTATGGTCGATACAATGACCTGTCAGTAAATACAATTTATCATTGAGACAAATACTGACTTACGTTTTCATACTAATTGTTAATTCATTATGTATGCACTGAATTTATGACGGATTTTTCCGTTATTCCCTGTTCATGACAAGGAGCACACGTTGTGACCGGTCAGCAGGGGATGCTCACTCCTCCATGGCACCTGATCCCACCTCTGATGTTTTGGAGGTTTGCTCTGCTCCTAATTTGTATTGTTTTATAGATTTTGATATTGAATACTGTATGTTATCTTCATATCCTTCTTTAAGATATATCTAATATCTAAATCAGACTAAGTTTTCACCCAAATCTTTATAACATCGTATTCAATTCACTGCAAGAGAAATATAATAGTGTCACTCTTTTGTCAAAAACAAAGATATTAGCCAATTTGTAACTTGCATTTTCTGTTCTAACGTTTGAGAATGATGCAAATTTTCCCCATTGTTTAAAAGATCTGATATTTATGTCATAACTTTTTTTTAAAAGCAACGGATAATTCATTGATAAAAAAGAAAACGATATAAATCCAAGTCTTATTTTCTGCTTGATTAAATTCAGGATGAAATTTTTCTTTCCTTTTTTTTTTTGCAAAGGAATCATTTCTTTACTCAAACGTCTGTAGAACACTTTTGATATCGCATTTCTTGATTTCGAACATAGATCTAAATTTGTAACTTAGTTACATTTGTACATGTATATGCTTTGTAAGACAATCTTTAACAACATAGTTTGAAGTACAGTGGACCTTCAGATATCCGGACGCTTCAGCATCCGGACGATGTTTCATCGGAACAGAATGTTCTAATGTTATATTGTCTTGTTTAAGTAATTCAGCTGTCCGGACGCTTCACATGTCTGGACAAATTGACTAGGAACCAAAGTATCCGGATAAATGAGGCTCCACTCTTTCAAAGAACTTCTTTGGGTATGTATGGGATCTAACAATAACTTAAACTCTTTGATTAACGTGAAGACTTTCATTTTTCTATCGTCAGCTTTCCTTACTTATGTAGCAATACTAAGTATACCATTATATTCTGCATTTAGTGTTTATGTCTTCAACTTGATTCGTAACGCAAGGGCATGTTCTACGTACAACAAATAAAAGTAGTTTATACGAGGGTTAATCCAAAAGTAATGTCACAGCTTCATTTAAATTGCTACTAATCGACGTACAACAACAAAATTATAAGTAATGGAAGCTATTTTTATTTTAAATCAGACCTGAAAATTTTAATTTAAGGTAAATACTACTTTTAAGATTATAGAATTATATACAATGCTTGAATTTGATAGTCGCCGCATCTAAATAATAAGGCAAGCCCTTTTACTATTTATTCGTGAAATTAAAAAAAATCTCTCAATAAGAGAGATATCTCTCTAGCATAGAAAGATACCTCTTTAGCTTATAGAGATATCTCTTTGACTAAAAGAAATATCTTTATACCTTAGAGATATCTCTTTTTGTAAGAGAGATATCTCTTTTACTTAGAGAGATATCTCTTTAACAAGGTTAAAAGAGATATTTTTCTTAGTTAGAGAGATATCTCTTTAGATTTTCAAAAAGAGATATCTTAATTAATAAGCTAAAGAGATATATCTTTTAATGAAAGAGATATCTCTTTTCAAGTGATGCTTCAAATTAATAATTAATTCTCCACTTTAAAACGAAAGCGAAACAGGAAGTAAAGTCTCTGGAATAGAGAAAAAAGACTAAGCAAGCAATTACCCAGAATAATATATGTACTGTGTAGACAAAAATGCTATAAACCCCTTACTTGAAACAACAAATAATAATGGCAACTTCGTTGATAAAAAAAAATGTTAAAAGTTTAATATTCAGGCGAATATAATCTCAAATGCAATGGACCGAATTTTCTCAGCTTATGAAATAATCAATTAAATTATTTCTAATTTGAAATCTAGAAAAACATTAAATTAATTGTGATGGTTAGTAAAGCTATAATGTAGAATATCATGAATATGTCCAATTAAAAAATACTTTAATGTACTTCCGTCAATAAAAAGCTTACTTCCGGAAAAGGGAGAAGTCATTTTAAATGGAAAATATGAAGAGAGATATCTCTTTTTTCTTGAGAGATATCTCTTTTAGACACGTTGAAAGATATCTCTTTCACTCTAAGAGATATCTCTTAAGATAAACTAAGAGAGATATCTCTTTAACTTTAAGAGATATATCTTTAACTTGGAAAGATATCTCTAAAGTAAAAGAGGTATCTCTTTAGGTGAAAGAGATATCTCTTTAACGTTTAGAGATATCTCTTTTCACGAAAGAGATATCATTCAAGGAGAAAGAGATATCTTTTCAAGTTGAAGATATATCTCTCCTATAAATAGGGATATCTCTCCAAGTATAAGAGATTTCTCTTTAAGTTTAAGAGATATCTCTTTCTCATAGAGATATATCTTTAAAAACTAGAGATGTCTCTGTAATTTTAAGATAAATTTTATTTTCTGAATAAATAGCAAAAAGGCTTGCCATAAAATAACGTTGTGTTATGGATATGCGCCGTCATACTTAAAAACGTTTCCCAATAAAAAATGCTTAAGATTCTCGAATACGTGCACAATTTTCTGTTCTAAAATAAATTCTTGGTATAGCCATTGTACATTCACTCTTTTCATAACAAAGTCCTTTGTCAAAATTCCTTGAACAGTATAAAAAGACAGTGTTCATAATGATATTTATCTACATAACAGATACACGATATCTGTTGACAATATCAGACACCATGTTAAACGTTTCCTTCCGACCTCTCTTCTTTGAATTCAGTCTTCCTGTTTTCTGATAATAATACAATAACCTATCACACCCCCTAAAATCGCTGGAATTATTTGTAAACAAGACTCTTCTTTACTTTTTATCATTGTGAGTCTTATCAATCAGTGTCAACTGTCTACGAGGGTTGTCTGTAAAGTTCGTGGACAGCATTGGTAATTACTGACACAGATTGATAAAATATATTTATTTTCATTAAATTCATGTTTCATTTTATTAATGTGCAAGTTTTTAACAAAAACAAAGCACAAATAATTATATTTTTGTTAAATACACAAAAGACACACACTCATATCCGGAGCACTAAAACGGATATCCTAGACGTTATCCGACGTCTAAAGCTAAATTCATGTAACTTTTCTCAACATAGTCAGCGTTACCTTTATACATTTCTTATGTTGCTTTGATCAGTCATCAAAAATGTGAACAAAATGTTCAGGTTTCATAATAATGTTATATAATATTTAACACTTCCTGTCTCATATCCTGCAAATCATCAAACCTCTGTCTGCGTAAAAACAACTTTATGTACGGAACATTATAAAATTCATTTTTTTAAAGCGCTGCAATCTCGTAATAAGGCTCGTACGGCAAGAATGTCATCCTGTAAAATGTCCCTTCAGTCCTAAAATGCTATATGCCACTTAGATACTATAAAGCGGCTTCCTTTGCCATGTTTTCCCGACTATTTAAAGAATTTTAAGGTCTTTGTTGGTGTTTTTCCTATGTCTACACAAAAGTTTATCACTTCTCTCTGCTCCACCCTTTCCGAAAACGCCCCTATTTTCGAACAATGCAGATACTGTCTTAATAGATTCTAACCTCGATTTCTCAACCATTTCGAAACTTTGAACGTTCAAAGTTTGCATGTTTGATGTTTTTACTTTCGTCAACCTCATAATGTAAAAGCCATCCAAATGACTGCGGAATTTACAAAAAACAAATGAAATGTACCGAGTGGTTATATAAAAGAACGAGGGCGCTTTTGATTGGCATTCGGCAGGAATATCACGCGCCAAATGCGCCCATCTTCTTTAATTAAAATTTTGCTATGTTCCGGGTCACCATCCCAAGTCTAATAATGAAGTCATAATTGTTATCATGCATTTAAAATTGAAAATAATTTTAAATTTTGCTATTCACATTTAGTAAAGGATCACAGATATGCTAATCATAAATATCAATGACACAGCTTTTATCAACATTTCAGGTTGTCCACGAACTTTACGGACAACCCTCGTATACTGGTAATTTCCCCATTTTGAAGTAAAAATGCAAAATGTATTACAACTCGTTACGGCATCCCTCCCCCTTTTGATTCAGAGTCGGACACAATTATTTTTAATGAAAATTAACAATAGTGTCTTTTGATTTTAACTGATCATTAGAAAAACAGTCATGTGAGTCACTTTTGTCTTTTAAAAGTTTTGGCGCTAAGACACGCTTTACATTTTTGTGTTTTAAGTGTTTGTCTTTTTTATCCTAAAAAAAATTCTATAAAACATGACGTTTAGATGTGACGCAGCGACACCCCCTATGCTTGAGGTTGTAAACATCTATAAAATTAATTTAATTTAACATTATTAAACAAAAGTTTCGATGTTGATAGATTTATATTTGTGCATATTTCGGTGTATTGTATTTGATATTATGACACCAAATACAAAAGATATGGACACTGTGAAATTACTTTTGGGTCAACCCTCGTATTTCCTCAAAATATTTTTCAAGGAGAATATTTCTTCAATCATATTTAGATAAAAGCGATTGCAAAAAAAAAAAAAAAACCAAAAAAAAAAAAAACCGTAAACTAAACACTAAAATAATATATTTCTTCTTCTGAATAAGAATAAACATTTAAAAAATTATCTGAATAACATCTAACATAAGAGAGAAATTGTAAAATTAGTGTTTCTCTTATTATAAAACTGCTTATGAGATAAACAATTCTGGATAAATGTTTTCAGAATTTAAAAAAAAACAGCGATAAAAAGAATCTTCTAATTCATTAAATATACGAACGGTCACATATACGTAAATGGTTAATAATTTTGTGTTGCAATCAGTTTTGTTTACGATATCGGCTTCGTGAAATTAAAAAGAGAATTTGCAATCATTTTTTTTTTACTTTTGTTTAGAATTGGGTTTTATTTTGAGTTCGAATCATTCAAATCAAATAATTGAATTTTTAAAGATGAAAAATAATGAATAAGTCTAAAGACGAAATGATCAGAAAAGCGTTGAGGTCCTATTTTACTGCCTTCTATTTCCCCGAAAGGTGACTATTTTTCTGACATTTTACTGACACACACAGATTCTATATTGTCTCTTAAGAAAGTTTAATTAGTGCACTGATATACTTATTCTTCTCTTAACCATTAATAACGTTTGATTTTTTCAAAATTAAAACTCTAACAATTTTTTAAATGCAAAAGACAACAAACCACAGGTAGATTTAATTAAGTCATCATCTCTACATCAAAAGCATTAAAATAATCTCAGCGAATTAAATACAAGTACAATGTATATAGATTCAAGGAATTTTAGCAAAGTATAAGATAATTACCACGACTTAATGTTGAATCGTTTGTGGTCTAAACATTATTTACACAATTCAATTTTTAACAACGTTTGAAATTACATGTAGTGTCAGCTATCTGTTAAAGGCATCCTAAGAGTTTCATGAAATTTAAGCTCAAACGTCCAGAAAACCATACAAAATAGGAGCAGGTCAAACACGGACCTTCAAAACATTAGAGGTGGGATCAGGTGCAGTGAAAGAGTTAGCATCCCTTGCTGACCGGTCACACCCGCCATGGGCTCCTTGTCATGATCATCGAGAAGTAATGGAAAAATCTGTCGACAATTCAGTGTGTTAATAATGACCTAATAATTAATATGACAAACGTCAGTCCACTCTTGACTCAATGAAAAAATGCATTTGCTGACAAGGTCATTCTATCGACCAAAATAACCTACGAAACGATGACTATAACGACCCTCTATACACTGATAGTATTTACAATTTACTATGTTGAAAGATAAACAATACTTTATTATCACATCCTTTCATATGATTTCTTTATGCAGTTTTGACACATTTCGGCGCTGCATTTCGACAAAACCAAGATAAGTATGGAAGATGTGCAAAGTACCTAGAAAAATACTCATCTGTAAGAAGACCAAATAGTATCAAAGTTCGATTAGTTAATTGTTTAATACCTATGATAGAATCATACACATTTAACATCATACAATTTATAAACAAATTCCCTTTTAGGACACTGACTTTTAAAACTTTACTTAAGATAATGATTTTAGAGAATCTGCACCTTTAACATAAAATATTTGATAATATAAGAGTTATGTCTCGTACTGAAACTCGATAATTTTAAGTTTTATTGCAAGAAAAAATGTGACTTCCATATGCGCCAAAAAACCATGTGAGTTTAAAAAGTGTGTTGAGCTGTAAAGATGTAAATAAATAATTCTACAGATCTTATTCCCATTTCCATGTATCAGTTTTCCCCCAGAAAGATACATGTGTATCATTCTTGTTTAAATGCGGACATGCATCGGGTGTGGCAACGCACTTTGAAAAAACTACGCACTTTGAAAAAATTTTTCAAAGTGCCTTAAAATTGGGACAAAATCAACGCACTTTGAAATTTTTTTTCAAAGTGCGTTAAATTTGGGACCAACTGAACGCACTTTGAAATTTTTTTTTCAAAGTGCGTTAAGAGTTTACATCAATATATTTTATCATGAAGACACTTAACGCACTTTGAAAAAATATGTAAAAACATTGGATCCCATTGGATTCAGATTTAAGTAATTGAAATATTTTATTTGTAATTTATTCTCAAAACGCTTATGCATTAATTTACTCCCGTCGAGAAGAGGAGAAGAAGAGGAGAAGACGGATAGAAGATCTATCAGTCCAAATCTTTATCATTCCAATAAATAGGCGTCGGTAACAAAAAAGGGGGGAGGGGAGTAATAAACCCTAAAAAGGATAAGCTGCATTTTCAATGCTTATATGATGTATATCTTTCCAAAATATGTGGGGGCTTAGCCCCCTCCTCTTGTCTTCGCCCGGTGTCGAAGTGTAATATGTATTTACATGATGGTATGACGTTGTAAACTTTCAATACAGATGAAAACTAAAAAAATGTAACTACAGTAAAACGTATGAGAGAGAAAGAACTTTCATACTTTTGAAAAATCAAAGATATTTAAATATTCTATATCTCATGTCCTGAAGTGACCTCATCATAAAAAAATTATCCAACCATGATCAATTATTTATCATACCGATTATTTGTGAGAACATTGATCAAGTTTTACATTTTTTTTTCAAAGTGCGTTAACATGGTCGATATTTACGCACTTTGAAAAAAAAAATATTTTTTCAAAGTGCGTTAGCTTGGTCCCAAATTTTAACACACTTTGAAAATTTTTTTCAAAGTGCGTAATTTTTCAAAGTGCGTTGTAACAATCGGGTAATGTCAGTTTCCCCGTATACCATAAAACTCGGTGTACTAGATTTTAAGTTTAAAATATATTTCACAAATGTAGACGTTCAGTAATATTAATATTTTCAATTTCCATATTTCACATCCAAATAACAAAACAGGAACAACAACTTTATCAAACGGATCTAGCTGACAGTCCAGAGATAGATTATATAAACGATTTTTTCTGATATTGCCGTACACTGCCTTTTGTGCTTGATTACATAAGTGCTTCTTGGCCTTTGAAAATGATCCTGATCTTGAGAATGAGAAGGATATGGAGATAACGAACGGTATTCAATCCCAAAGTCCATAAGAAAATACAAAATAGGAACAGATCGAGCAGACACGGACCTCCTAATCACCAGAGGTGGGATCAGGTGCCATGGAGGAATGAGCATCACCTGCTGACCGGTCACACCCGCCATGTGCTCCTTGTCATGATCGGGAAAGAACGGAATAAAATATGTACATGTAAGTAATTGAAATCTTTTTGCAATTTCTAAAACATCGTCATTGTATTTAAATGTATGTTTGGTTGATCGTCCTTTTGAAAAAATGACAATATTTGTTTGTTTTTTTTTACATTAACATGGAGTTTCCACGTTTTGCAATATGCAGAAAATTCATTTAATGCATGTTCTGATTCATTTGCGGTTTCAGACAAAATAACCGCATCATCAGCATAAAATAACATAAACAGTTTGATAAAAATGGTAAGGTCATCTTCAATCTTTTTAGAAAAATTCTCTAAACCGTTAACATTCCTTTCTGTAAGATAATTTTTCTAAGTCAAAGCACATTTTCTTGATTAAAACATTCCCTTCTTAAGATGATCGTATTTGCGTTACAATTGAATGTTTCAGATTTTTATGTTCTTAGTAAGCTCATTCGAGATTTTTTTTTTTACCAAAAGTTACAAAAAAGGCTCAAAGTTTCACAGGTTCAAAGTTTCGCAGGATTATAGTGAAAAGTATAATTTCTATTATTCAAATTAATATTTTGATTTTTGAAATTGAGGAAAGATATTGAAAAGCAATTTAAATGTGGTGATACAAAGATATAAGCATCCTCCTTTTTTGCAAATGCTAAGATCGATATGATAACCTTGTAAGTAAATACATTCTATCGAATACAACGTTGCCTGACATATATAAAATACATGGTTACTGTCTTGAAATATAAGCGATATTTGGGCGAGGGTAAGAAAACGTGATAGAGGGCGAGGCTTGCCGAGCCCTCTTACGTTTTCGACCCGAGCCCAAATATCGCTCATATTTCAAGACAGTTTCATGTATTTTGTTTATCCTGCAACATATTTCTGACATTTGAACGTCCAAAACAAGCTATTTCCGACATATTTAGGCACATCTCTGCAGTTCAAACTATGACGCCATGGTGTAAACATAGCCATATACATAACGTCACAATGTTTTTAGAACGTCGGAATAATTGCACGAGGCTTTATTAGGGCAGTGACCGGATAAAGCTTTGGTTTATTAGGTTACCTTTATTATGTCAATGCAAAGGGTAGTTGCAGGATAAATATTGTTATACCATTATTTTCACAGTGAACTGTTTGCAGATTTCTCTGTTTATCCTATCCTGACAGGAGCACAAAGTGGGTTTTACCGTTCGACAAGGGATGCTTACATCTCCATGATACCTGATTCCACTTATGATGTTTGTAGAGGTCCATGTAGTGTTTTGAGGAACTTTGAGGTCAATAACAATTCGTTATCTTTTTGTTTGAGGATTTAAGCATTTTGTATTAAAATTCTTTAATTTCTCCATCGTCAACTTTCGTCAACTTTCCTTTTTGTGAAGTAATATCCCTTTATTACCTCAGATTAAATGTTTACATCTCCCAACTAAGTTGATATTACAGAGATATCAACAAACTCGTCGGCGTCTCGTAATTTTTTATATAATGACCTTATTGGCAAAAAAACTAATAGAGATTCTTATTTTGGCTGACTTGTTCCATAGCTATTGTTAGACCTTTAATTGTTTTTATCCTTTATCTGATTACGGATTGTTCCGTCTGACCATGTTTTTATCTTTAATGTGATTACGGAATGTTCCGTCTAATCAGGTTTTATCCTTAATGTGATTACGGATTGTTCCGTCTGACCATGTTTTTATCCTTAATGTGATTACGGAATGTTCCGTCTGACCATGTTTTATCCTTAATGTGATTGAAAAACGACCAGTATTGAAAGAAAAGTTTCCCCGCGTAATTTTAATTTTTTATCCAAAATTTCACAAAAATTTAATTTGGAGTGAAACATATATAGATTAATAATTAAAGTGTATGAATTAATAAGAATGGTTTTAGTGAGGCAGAATTTTGAACATCAAAGAAGGTTAACAATTATTTCTTTATACTCTAGAAGTTTATTAATTGCATAATTTTCAATGAAATCAGACCAAAAAATATATACCAATCCAGGCATCCATTTGTTTGTACCATCTGTCTTTAAATGAAGATATAGATAGTTATTGAAATAATAATTTCAAAAGTGATTCAAATGATTATTTTGATAGTTGCTGATAATACTTCAAAACTAAAACCATAATTTAATCAATATTGAAATCTTTATTTCAAAAGTGAACATTATTTCAATAGTGGTTGCAACCTATGTTTGTTATTGAAATAAATCTCACGCACTATAGAAATTATTATTCTAATAGTGGTTGTATTTCAATAGTGGTTACTAACTATGTTTGCTATTGAAATGCACTCTCAACCACTATTGATATAATTATTTCAATAGTGGTCGTTATTTCAAAAGTGGTTGCAACACCGCCGTGTGCTCCTTGTCATGATCGGGAAAGAACGGAATAAAATATGTAAGTAATTGAAATCTTTTACAGTTTCTAAAACATCGTCATTGTATTTAAATTATGTTTGGGTGATCGTCCTTTTGAAAAAATGATAATATTTGTTGTTTTTTTTTAACATTAACATGGAGTTTCCACGTTTTGCAATATACAGAAAATTCATTTAATGCATGTTCTGGATCATTTGCGGTTTCAGACAAAATAACCGTATCATCAGCATAAAATAATATAAACAGTTTGATAAAAATGGCAAGGTCATCTTCAATCTTTTTAGAGAAATTCTCTAAACCGTTAACATTCCACTTATGGTGTTTATAGAGGTCCATGTAGTGTTTTGAGGAACTTTGAGGTCGATAACAATTCGCTATCTTTTTGTTTGAGGATTTAAGCATTTTGTATTAAAATTCTTCAATTTCTCTATCGTCAACTTTCGTCAACTTTCCTTTTTATGAAGTAATATCCCGTTATTACCTCTGATTAGATGTTTACATCTCCCAACTAAGTTAATATTACAGAGATATCAACAAACTCGCCGGCGTCTCATAATTTTTATATAAGGACCTTATTGGCAAAAAAAAAAAAAAAAAAAAAAAAAAACTAATAGAGATTCTTATTTTGGCTGACTTGTTCCATAGCTATTGTTAGACCTTTAATTGTTTTTATCCTTTATCTGATTACGGATTGTTCCGTCTGACCATGTTTTTATCCTTAATGTGATTACGGAATGTTCCGTCTGACCATGTTTTTATCGACCCTTAATGTGATTACGGAATGTTCCGTCTGATCATGTTTTAACCTTAATGTGATTACGGAATGTTGCGTTTGACCATCTACCTGATCAATACGGAGAACTGACGGCGAAACCTCCGGAATTTTCAATTTTTTTTTTGAGATTGATCAGTGTCCGTTATAGTCACCTTTTCCATTTATTACAGGCGTAGTCTTGGGACTTGGAAAAGTTAAGAGATCATGAATTTGGTGTCACAAGTCAGAAACATTTCAACTTTACTCTAAATTACCCATTTAATTCTACACTAAATCTACGAATGATTTATGATTTTTTTTATAAAAAATTATTCATAAATACATATGTAAAAGTGAATGGGATTGGGCAACAGCCGAAGCCTATTTTAGCCCTCTCCCTGTGAATTTTATGAATTAAAAAAATAAACCGTTAAAAATGAATTTTGTATTGGATAATAATTTGTTTTAATTTAAAAAAAATACCTTTAACTCACCTGTGGACACTTCCCCTTGTAATAGACACAGTACTATAAGAATACAATACCTCACATACATGTTCATGGCTATGACGCCTGTTTATTTTGAAATGTTTTCCAACTGAAGCTGCTCGCTAAGTATCAATTCCTGTCAATTCAGAAACAACCAACCATTGCTGACTGTCAAGGTCTCCTTTACATATTTCTATATCAAGAACTTTATTTGGTAATAACAAATAGTTGCCCCCAAATCAAACTTTGACGGAGAAATATTTAATAATGTTCTTAAACAGAGGGATATCTGCTGACTTCAGAGCACTGAATATTTTCTTAAGCAATGACGTCATATGTTTGAAATGACGTCACAAAAATGACGTAAATTTAACATTTCCATGATTTTTACAGAAAAATGTATATATTACGTCGATATTTTGAGTTAAAGTCACCGAGGGCAGGTCTGATCAGGCTCAATATTTTGATATAATGTGTAGAATGATAATATCAATGAAATATATAAATATTGTTCCTGAGCAAACTTGCGCTCTATAAATTTTAAAGCAAAAATTGTTGAAATGTTGTCCATTTTGTCCTCTTTCTAAAATTGATGTAAAATCGGACTAGTTTGTGACGTCATAAAAACAAAAATTGTCAATAAACTCTGTTAATTTATATTTCTCATACAATTTATAGAATTCAGGCCCCAGGATCAAGAAACAGACTTAGACTTAAGTCAATTTTTCAATTTCCTGTATAAAATTAATTATTTATTAAATAAGTCTTTTAATTTTGCAAATGAGATCACTTTTGTAAAGCAATATTGTAAAACAATTTAATGTTGGCTTGTTTGACGTCTACAATATTTATGTACAACAGAAAGATATTGACTTAGGCTAAAGATGCTTCATGATCCTGGGTCCAGCACATTTCAAGAACTTTTCAAAATTTGACTTTTGTGGGGACACAATACTTTTATATGTACAAGCATTATCTACCTAATAAATGGTGTATTCTATGATATCTTGAAGGCTGAATTCTTCGCTTTTTAGATAACATTGAAATACAGGTCTGTACTATTTTGTTATGCAAATGCTGTCATATTTTTCAGGGAGTGATAGCAGTTAGAATGAAGGTCCGTCAGCAAATGGAAACAGTAAAAACAAAAAGGAGGTCGATGTTCTTTGATCTACATGTACTTGTAAGTTATTGACTAATTACTGTATATGTTTAGTCTAGCTATTTCATGTTGTAAAATATTAAATACATTATCAATGTTACAATGTTATTCAAAAATAAAGAGAGAGAGAGAAAGAGAGAGGGAGGGAGGAAAGAACCCAGAAGATGTACGCTTTGTTAACTAAGAGTTGATGGTATTTTTTTCACACACCTTTCTTGTATTTGTATGTGGGGTACATGGAATTTTGTTTTTTATTTCTAAAACTTGAATTTGCTAAAACATAATGCTTTTTTTAATACAGACAGTTTGCCACATGATGAATATCAGAAGAGAAATCGAAGAACTAAGAGAATCATTGAGGAAGGTATTATTTAACCACAGCTTACAATGTACAAATTCATGTTAAAAGTTTGAACTTAACTTCGGTTATACTTTCAGGTTGTTTAATATAATGAGTTACAAGAGGAAAAAAGTTGAAAAGGAGTGAACAATTTTCAGTGATTTTTTTTTTTCATTATCACATGTATATAAGATTTTCAACCTTATTTCTAATTCCTTTGAGGTATGGAACGCTTATTAAAAGGTTTATACCTGCAATTTTTTTAATGCAAGTGTTTGGATATCTGAATGCACATATTAATTTATCAGTTTTTTTTTTTAATCTGAAGATGCCAGAACAGAAAAACATGATGAAAGGAAATTAGAAATGATGAAACCTCTTGAAAAAGATGTAAGTAAGATACATTGCGGGTTCCAGTAAATGTTCAGTCATTCCTCTTTCGTTCCATCTCACTAAAATATTGACAGTAGTGAAGGAAAAACCTCAAGAGTACTATGCAACAATATATTCAAGAAGTGGGTGTGAATCAGATGTGGAAACTAGTACTCAAAAATTCCAAAAAACTTTTAGACAATTTGAAATCACAAGATTTTACCAAAATCAACAGCTTAAAAACTTACGATTTTTCAACTTTTTACACAACTATTCTCCACGATAAATTAAAGTCCAGGCTTTTTGATATCATTGATAGCTGTTTTTTCAATAGAAATGGAACTCTTAAATTTACTTACCTGGTCATTGGTCATTTGCAAAATTATTTTGTCAAAATACATTCTGATTTCACACACAAGTTATCTGAAGTTGACATCAAAGAGATGCTTGAGTTTTCTGATTGACAATATCTATGTGATTTTTGGAGACCAGGTCTTTAAACGTTAATGGTAATCTAACAACCAAGCTATATGATAAAGGAGATGGGTGAACTTAGCGTGCAGAAAGCCCACTAGTTTCAGATATATAAAAATCAAATTCAAATTGTGAATTTAGTATTTAAAGTAAAGTTCTCATCATTGATTTTATGATATCATGATAAACAAAAAGTTTTGAGGAAATTTTTTCGTTAGAATTTATTCTTTTATATAAAAAAATAATGTGGTACCCACGCAATAAAATTCCCGAGTTGCATTCTCTATTGAGACTAGCACGCTAACCACTACGCTACAGAAGTACTGGTGTATTGTGGCATTTAAATCATGTTTGTGATATGACTATTGACTTAAGGGACTTCAAGTATTTCTCGAAAAGATACGAAAGTTATGTCATAAAATTATATTTTTATAGAAGTTTTACATAAGGTATACTTTAATGTTAGATGAAATATTATGAAAAATTTTGATATAATTGAGATTTAATTTTTCACCTTCATGTTTGTCGCGCTATGGGCTTATCTCTCGTCATGTTCACTCATTTCCTTTGATGACTTTAACTTTTCTATCGTCAACTTCCCTTACTTATGCAGCAATATACCTTCATCACCTGCATACGGAGTATATATATCTCAGTTGATTCAATACGCAAGACATGCTTTACGTATGAGCAATTTCTAAAACGAGGTAAATCATTGACAAACAAGTTGATGAAACAAGAATATCAGCAGTCTCGTTTGAAGTCATCATTTCGTAAGTTCTATGGTCGATACAATGACGATACAATGACCTTGTCAGCAAATACAATTTATCATTGAGTCAAATATGCAGACAGATGTTTTTCATACTAATTGTTAGTCCATTATTTATACACTGAACTGCATGACGAAGGATTTTTCCGTTATTTCCCGATCATGATAAGAAGCACACAGCGGGTGTGACCGTTCGGCAGAGGATGCTTACTCCTCCATGGCACCTGATCCCACCTCTGATGTTTCGGAGGTCCGTGTTTGTTCTGCTCCTAATCTATATTGTTTTATGGACTTTGAGATTGAATACTTTTCGAAATCTCCATATCCTTCTTTTAAAAGTTTGATTCCATTTGTACACATCTCATTTCATTTACAAATAATACATACATATTTTTGTTTAAAGTTTTTATATTTGTTGTGGTGTACGATGTTACGTTAAGGCAAAGTCTTTTTATTTTAGGATACTTACAATCAGGATGTACCAGAATCTGAGGAAATTGAGACTTTCATCCCAAAGGGATTTGTTTCTTTTCAATGTAGAAACATTCAATATGGATTCAAAGGTAAGAAATTGGCAGTTTATTATTTTTTTCAATTTTCCCATTTATATCTTATATCAACTCTCAGTCTCAAGAATTTAAATTATTATTCATCATTGTAGATTTAAAAAAAAAAAAAATCAAAATTAAAACTCCCACAAAATGAAATCTTACATTTTTCTTGTCGATAAAAACAAATTGGGATTTTTTTTTTAAATTGTGAGTTTTCTATAATTGCTTTTGAAATAAAAAGAGTTTCTGCTAAATTATTTTGTCATTTCAGCATGTTGATGACGTTGCACAGGAATGTAGCGATAGTAATTCTGAGAGTGAAATGAATGAGTGCATGCACACCCACTGCAGATGAGGTATGTAAATCATTATTTTGAATTCTACAAGTCTTCCCTCTTATTATTGAAGGAATGAAGCTTATTTTAACTTATGTTATCTGATATAACATAACTTGGGGCAGTTTACGCTTTGTAAACCGCGAAGCGGTATATAAGAAAGCGTAAAGTACCCCCAAGTTTTGTTATATCGAATAACATAAGTTGAAATTAGCTTCATTCCTTATAATTTAATTTCAGTGTAGACAATGAGACAATATTTCCTTCGGAAAAAGGCTTCAAATTGAGCATTATTTTAAAAGTAACGTCATGCGGAGTAATACGTTTTTGACGTTACTCATTGTGACGTAGGCAAGTTATGTTATACGAAATAGATTAAATCTTATACCTAATCAAATGACGTGTTACAACTAAAATCAAATTATTAACAATTATTATAGACAAAAGGTGTGTCTTCTTGACATTGTTACAAGGTCAAAGCATATAAAAGTATAAAATTATTGTTCTAGCCAGCATGTTGAAAAAGAGAAATATAAGAAACTAAAAAAGTGTTCTTCAGTCCTAAAAGAAATGTTTGTTACTGGAGAAAAGATCCTAATCCTAGAACAGGATAGGATGATTAAATAAATGTCATTTTTTAAATAAAAATGTAAAATTCTTAGCCAGGGTACTGATCCAGAGGAACACTAGTGAATATTACATTTAGAACAAAGGTTTCTATCTGAGACAACCTGGTCTTTTGTTTTGGGAAAGTTCAAGGTCTCAAGCATGAAGTGTAAAATTCTTGTCTTTAAACTTTTTCATTATAATGTGACTTTAAAGGATCATACTTGATCTGAGTTTATTATGTTTATGATCATAGGATGCTATTGCCGGAACATCACAAGGGCAAGGCCACAGTGACAAGATATGTGAAATGTGCAGGTTTCAGATACATGAACACTGTAAATAGAATTTTAGAAAACAAAAATCTGTACGTACGTGTATTGGATGAGCAGTGGGAGTTCATACTTTGCACCATTTTTTGTGGTGACCTAGAGTTTTGACCTGATGACAAGGTCCCATGACTTTAGAGTTCAGCATTTAGGTCAAGAAATTTTAATGCTTGGACTTTGAATGGTCATAACTTTATATGCTTAACTTAAAAATCTTTCACAACCAGATGTTTAAACCTTCAACAATTACCATAATTAATGTGAATTTGGCTTCAAGAAAGTTGAGTAAAAGTGATACGTCTCATCAGAATTTTATCGATAACTGAGTTACCTTTATTTCTTTTAGAGGTCCAATATGCCAAAAAAGAAAACCTTAAAATCAAAGATCCAGAAATTCTTCCGTTTGAGATAATTCAGAGAGACTTGGATAACATAAGCAAATGGATATAAACTTTAACATCAATAAAATATTTCATGAAAAATTGTCAATCAAACTGTTTATCAAGCTTTAAACCATTAATTAAACTAACCTATTACATGAAATTTCTTGTTTTTCTTTTGTGTAGTTCATGAATGCTATCTATCTATCTTAAGAATTTCAGTTTCTATGCGCATCATTCAATAGCTGTCCCTAGCACACAGCTGAACTATGAAATACCCGCACCTCAGATCTCCAGATTTCTGCATTATTCCGCATTTTTTCCTCATTTTAAATATGGAAAAAATGTGGAAAAAATACGGAGAGAATTAACAATACGGAAAAGCAGAAAATATATGGAAATAATCCGGAAAATATACGGAAATAATACGGAGAATTGGACTTAGTGTATTGTTTATCTGGAAAAATATTGAACTCTTAACTTAGAATATTTTTCATCTGGAAAAAATACGGAGCTCTGGACTTAGAATTTTTTCATCAAGAACAAGATGTGTTTGTGAAACACTATAATGCGCCCGGCGTAACAAAGTTCTAAAAAGCAATTTTTAGCAAATGGGTTTCAGTCAAGGTCACACAATCATTGTTCAGGAAGATAATGAATAGTTATCAAGCTAAAAAATACATTGGAACTTTACAATCTAGGGACGGTCAGCAAGCACTGACCTCTAAAACATCAAACATGCCATTAGGTGTAAAAGAGTAAGAACAAGGGTTGATCCACAAGTAATGTAACTGTGTCCATATATCTTTAATATTTGGCGTCAAATTATCAATTATAATGTACCAAATAAGAATAAAAATAAATCAAATCAAAATTTAAAATTTCACTTAATGTTTAATTGATTAAATTGGTAGAGCACCTGACTAGTGATGCAGGGACCCTGGTTAGGTCATGGTTCATCAGTTAGATTCTCTAATTCCATCTGCCAATCAAATTCCAAAATCACATCCTCACATTGTACGCATCAATCAGATAAGGATGGACCACTGGATATTAGAGGTATGTACAAGTTTGGGGTTTATAAATCATTGATATTGGCCTGGGTTAGGCTCAGTGGTTAGAGCGCCTGACTAGTGCTGCAGGGACCCTGGCTTGGTCATAATCCAGCCATAAATTTTCTCCTCTCTTGTTACATGGGGATTTTGGTCCATTATATTTTCATGTCCAATTTCAAATCTTA
>NW_026933595.1:0-58151 GCF_032062105.1 Saccostrea cuccullata | reverse complement strand
TAGAATTCCACTGACTCAGATTCCATTGGTTCATTTGTAGCTTGGTCAACTCTGTGAGGTACTTGAATGCAGCAGTATTTTCATCCGAAGGCGGAAAATTATAAGATATATTATTAAGATTCAACACTTTAAGCTGTTCATTCTTCTGAAATGTTGGTAGCTGTATTTTACTGGTGTTTTTCAACCCATTTAGATTGAGGGACCCCAGCTTGGGAAAATTGAAGAAGCTAGTATTGTGAAGTCCATCCTCCAAATGACAGTCGCTCAAACTTAAGTGTTTTAATTTTCTGTAATTGCATTCTTTTCTATCAATGAAAGATAACCGTAACAGATTTCCATTTAAGGATAGATTCCGTAAGTTCTGCATAATAGTTTTGTTCTTTGGACAGAGTGTCGAATTCGAAAAGAATCCCGTGTGTGAGAGGTCCAATGTCCTTAACCAGGTATAAGTCTTTGGAATAGACCCAATCGAAAAATTTAAATTCTTGTTAGAACTCAGAATCAATGTTCTGATTTTAAGTTTTCTAATAAAATCCACGGAAAAGTATTCGATAGAATTATTCCGAAAGATTAAATGCCACAGATTTTTAGGAAGTAAATCGATGATATATTTAACTAATGATGTGTTGAGGCCTACATTTTCCAAACAAAGCGTTGTCAGTCGTGTAGAATTAAATATATCCTCCAAGCCATCACGTATTCCTGCTCCTAGCACAGGACTATTTTTTACTTGAAGTATTTTTAGGTTTATGAATTTTGAGAATAATCCATTCTGAATTGATCGTATTTCGTTATCATGAAGGTTGATACATGTTATGTTCTTCCAATCTAATTTTACAAACAATTGTGTCGTTAGTTTTGATATGTTTAAATTAGATATTTGAACACATTTCGTTTTATTTACATGTTTCTGAAATGGAGGGCAGTAGTTTGTTGACAGTGTGCTTTTTGTTACAAGAGCAAGCACGGAAAAAAGTGCAAATGTAGATGTAACCTGCAATTAAAATAAAGAAAATATTGTCATTATTTCTTAGATAGTTACACAATTATATTATGATAAAACAGAACAAACAAAACTTATTGGAGAAAGATATGTTCAAAGTTGGAATTTAACATAGACTAGAATGTGCAAAAGAGTTTACACATATAAATGTTTTAAAATGACTATTTACTACATAAAGGATCATTAATCTTTTCTTTTACATAGTAATCCTCAATAGGCTCAATTGCATTTCAATGAAAAAGAGATTACAACTAATGGCTCAAAACGTTTCTTTAAAAATACATGTATGCATGATATTTTGAGATTCAAATTAAACATATAATTATGGGACATTTTTGCTATTATCTTAACTGATTTACTTCTAATTTCTTTAAAAAGTAAAGAAAGCTTAAGTTAGGTCCAGTCCTCAATATCAACAATAAGCTGTTTACTGATACAAATGGTGTGATTCGCAAGATATTCGCTTTATTTGTTTAAATATCTATGTTGAAGATATGTCTGTTGTTTTTGTTTGCATTTATCCTTGAAAAAGAATCAATCTCTTTTAATAATAAATTATGAATAATAGGTACATGTATTTTCAAACTAAGACAAATGAATTTTCCGTCTTGATAACCTGAAACTAGCTCATGCAAAATTATTTTGATAGAATTTTTAATACTGTTCTTTTTCTACATTCGCATAAGATTATTTATGTGACAAAAATGTATTAAATTCTGATATTCAATAGAAGAGGGAATATTTCCCTATAAAAAACACACCATCATGTGATACCAGTAGATTGTCCTTAAATGGAACGATTACAGCGTTCTTAACAACAATTAAAATGTAATTTGAAGCATTGACGGTTCATTAATGATTAAATTAAGATGTGAAGTCTGATTGGTAGTGTTTATATATCGTTATTATTATTATAGTACAATATAAATAAATTTTGGAATGTAACTCACCATCTTTGCAAAGTCCTTTTGATGATGAACTTGTACCTGTAATAACTTCCTTATAAAAAGGAAGTTAATAAAGTTCAGTCATTGAAAAAAAAAGTATGCAAAGTACACAGTTAATTAATTCTATCCTTTGCAGATTAAGAGAGGCAAATTGGGGAAGTTGGAAAGTAATTAATCACATGTATGCAATACGCAAATGACATCGTTTGCTGAACAGTTATAATAGGAAATTAAGTGAAAATACACATGGTATATTTTATGTACTGTTAAATTAAAGCCTTTCATCGATTTTGAACTCAGATAAGCAAGTCAAGTAAATTGTATTTATAGTCGGAATGATGACACAGTATAATAGAGATAACAAGAGCTGTGATAGCTCTTTAACCGACTTTAACTTATTTACACAAAGGTAAAAATTACTAAAAATATACATAGATAGTACAAAAAACATAATTTAAATGAACCATTAAAATAAAACATTAAGGATAAGAAATAAATACAGATACAACAAAAAATAAAATGAAGCAGCATAAATTAATTTGCACATGTATGATTATCACATGTAGATGGAAATGCAAAGTACAGTACAGCACAAATAATTACAATTATAAGCACTGATCATGCTAATGTAATAAAAAAATAAACAGTAGAGCACAAATTAGCATGTAATTGACATATATGACTATCACAAATAATGACATAATGTCATAAAGCACAGTAGTACAGCACAAAACATTTACTAGCACTGATAGGAAAGAAAAACTGAACAAAAAGGAAAGCCACATACATGTAGACATGCAGTAATTACTCATCATATGACCATACCTTTCTACAGTTAAGGTGGAATGCCACACCAACTTTTTATTTTATAGATCTTTGAGTCATCCTTTTTAAACAATGGTTTCAGCATTGAAAGGCCGACATTAGCTCTTAATTATTATGTTCCCCAAACGAAGTTTGGGAACATATTGTTTTTACTCGGTTTCTTATTATTATTATGTTCCCCAAACGAAGTTGGGGAACATATTGTTTTTACTCTGTTTCTTATTATTATTATTATTATTATTATTATTATTTTTCTTCTTCCTGGGAAAATCTTTTCCGCGAATGATCTTGTAAACTACACGTCCGACTTAGGTGAAACCTTTTTAGGGTCAGTAGGCATGTTATGTAGATTTGCGGAACGAAGGTCATTTTGCGCGCACGTGCTTGCAAGAGCGCGCACGTGCAACGCGTGAAATGACCAAAATAATAGATACAGCCTTAACTTTTCTATTTTTTGATTATATGCTTTGATACTCATAATATAAGTATATATTAGTAGTATAGACGTGTTGACATGGTCAAAATAGCAAGATCTCACGCGCATGCACGTGCGCTTCACTCTGATTGGCTGAAACTAAAATCTCAAATATCTTTCTTGTTTTTCGTCATAATCCTTTGAAATTTTGAACTTAGTCACACAATTTGAAGATCTACAGTATGATATATAATGATTTTCATGAAAGCACGTACATGCGCGTGTGCTGGCAAGAGCGCGCACGTGCAACATGTGAAATTACCAAGATAATGGATGAAGCCGTAACTTTTCTATTTCTTGATGGAATTTTTTGAAACTCACAAGGCATGAATATAGTAGTAGTATGGACAAGATGACATGGTCAAAATTGCAAGATCTTACGCGCATGCACGTGCGCTTTGCTCTGATTGGCTGAAACTAAAGTCTCAATATCTTTCTTGTTTTACGTCATAATCCTGTGAAATTTTGAACTTAGTCACATATTATGAAGATCTACCGCATGATATATAAGAATTATCATGAAAGCACATAAATCCACGTGTGCTGCAATCTAATTGGCTAAAACTTTACATGCCTATATCTTTCTTGTTTCTCAACAAAACAGGATGAAGTTTAGAATATGAATAGGTATTATGGATTCCTACATGATATTGCTATCAAAATTGAATGCAAGGACGTGCTTGCATGCACATGCGCACACGCAATGCGTAAAATGAACAATATTTTTGAAAAACGGTAAAATTTATATTTTTATGACTTTTTAATGATTTCTGGAATATAAAGAAATGTTAATGGTTTAGACAACATGTCCTGATCACCTTGCATGTGCATGCACGTGCGTTTGCGAACAATGCGTTAAATGACAAAAAAGTGATATTATTGTAGCTTTTAAAATTCTTTTATGAAATCCTGCGATACTAAGCATATTGAAAACAGTTTTAAAGGAAATTTGCACAAAAAGGGAGTTGGGGAGCATTTGGGGAACATCTGTAACGGTCCCCGTTACAATTAGAACTAGTTATTATTATTCTTTTTTTTCTTCTTTGTTCTCCGGTACTTTTTTGTCCGCGAGTGTTCTCAGAAACTGTTCACCCAACTGAGCTAACACCTTTTTAGGGTTAATAGGTGTGTAGTGTAGGTGTGCAACACGAAGGTTATTTTGCGCGCATACGCATGCACGTGCGGGCGCGTGAAATGAGTGAAATGACGGATATACTTTATATAGCAATAACTTTAACATTTTTTGATGAAGTATTTTTAAACTCATTTAATAAGGATATATTAATAGTGTAGATAATATGACACTGTCAAATTAGCACGAACTCACGCGCATGCACGTGCGCTTCGCTCTGATTGGCTGCAACAAAAATCTCAATATCTTTTCTGTTTTTTGACGAAATGCTAGGAAATTTAAAATATAGGCATACTTTAGGATGTGCTACAATATGATATGTAACAATTGTCATGTAAACACGCGCATGCACGTGCGCTGCAATCTGATTGGCTTAAACTTTAAATGGCTATAACTCCCTTGTTTTTCAACGAAACAGTATGGGATTTAGAACATAGACAAACATAATGGACTCCCACAAGGAGGTATGGTCGTCATGCACATGCATGCACGTGCGTGCACGTGTGCTTTGCTGTGATTCGCTGAAACAAAAATCGCAGTATCTTTCTTAATTTTTGACGAAATGCTTTAAAATTTTAAACATAATCATGCATTAGGATGTCCTACAATATGATATATAACAGTTGTCGTGAAAACATGCGCATACACGTGCGCTGCAATCTGATTGGCTTAAACTTAAAATGGCTATAACTTCCTCGTTTTTCAACCAAACAGGATGGGATTTAGAACATAGACAAACATAACAGACTCCTACAAGAAGATACAGTCGACATGCACATGCATGCACGTGCGTGCACGTGAAATGAGTAAAATTACAAATACACTAGATTAAAACGTATTTTTTAATACTTTTGGATAAAACGCTGTAATTTCTAGTATATAAATAGTGTAGACAAGATGATATGGTCATTACGCACATGCATTCAAATGCGCATGCGTGCAATGCATAAATTTGAATATACTGAATATACTTCTGGGAAAACATTGTTATAGTCTAAAAGGCATAGAGTTCGTCTCATTTAATGAAGATTACAGGGAATAAGGCACCAAAAGGGAGTTGGGGAGCGTTTGGGGAACATCTGTAACGGTTCCCGTTACAATTAGCCCTAGTTTTATATGAATTTTTTTGTATTTTTTCAAAGAAAATGAAAAAAAAATTATATTCAAATAAGTTGTTTCCGAGTTAAAAGTTTGCTGTAAATGAATGCATCATATAAATATCTAATAAAATATGTAAAGAAAGGCTGGTTAAACTTTTTAATTTAAAAAAAAATATTTATGAAAATAAAACACATTATTTGTAAATATTTTTTATACCTATGGTTAAAAACAGTCACAAATAAAACTAGTCACAACTGAGGACAACATGTTTGTCAATCATTTTAAAAAGAAATTAAAACGAAATTGAGAAATTTTAGAGAAATTACTTCTTTTAATATTTGGACCTAACCCAATCAAAATTAAACTGATCCCGATCAAAATTAAAACAAAATGAATAAAATGCTAATTTATTGCCTCTTCATGTATTTACAATGAAGAAATCTATTTTATTGTCAATTTTAATGTTTTAACCCTTATTACACCCCTTTTGACTAGTGTTCTTAGGGAAATGTTATTTATTTCCAATAAATGTACAATTATGGTCGGGATCGGTTTAATTTTGATCGGGATTGGCCAAAATTTAAAAAAAATTAATTTCTCTAAAATTTGGCTATTTTGTTTCAATTTTTTTTAATAAATATGATAAATGAACATGTTCTCCCCAGTTGTGACTGGTTTTAAGAAGATTTTAACCACAAGTTTAAAAAATATTCACAAATTATGTGTTTTATTTTCATAAAATTAATATTTATTTATTTAAAAAAATTAATATCTATACGGCTTTCCTTTACATATTTTATTAGGTATTTATGTGGTGCATTCATTTACAGCAGTTTTTTTTTTTTTTTTTTTTTTTTTTTTTACAAAAAAGCATCTGATTTGGATGTAAATATTTTTTTTCATTTTCTTTGAAAAAATACAAAAAAAATCATATAAAATAATTTAGAGCTAATATCGGCTTTTCAATGCTGAAACCATTGTTTAAAAAGGTTAACTCAGAGATCTATAAAATAAAAATTTGGTGTGGCATTCCTCCTTAAATTGGCTTTATTTTTGTGTTTGATTCAAGTCAGTTCAGTCACTGACGAATCTTATTAATATCAAACTGTCATGCACATGATTGCGGGATATATAAAATTAAAAACCATGATGAAAGAAGAAGTATAAATGTACATACTATTTTTTTTAAGAAAATTATTTTCTCTATACCTTAGTCCCTATATATATGTCTCCATATGAGTGAAAAATTCTCGAAAGGGACATTAAACAATATACAATCAATCAATCAATCCTTCCATATCTGTCCATCTTTTTCTTATGTTTTCTCTTAATCTGTTAATGAAATGTGTTCGGTGGTCTACACCACATCACTTCAGCGTCAATTAGATACTTTTTCTAAATTTTGTGAAAAAATTGCATTTAAAGTTGAATATTAAAAAACTAATTTTTTATAGAGTCAAAGTGAATCACAATATAGTTTTAAAATATTATACCCAGTAAAAATGAAGTACCATTGGAAGTCGTTACCGAGTACAGACTTATTGGTGTTACATTTTCTAAATGTGCGTCATCTATTAATAATGTAAAAGGGTGTAAAATTTGTAAACGAATTTCAAATGAATATAGTTTATTAAAATGTGTGGAAATGTAATACCGTTAATGTCAAATGATTTTAAAAAGTATATGTTATTCTTATAGATCAATTTAAACAGTAATGGTATAGTGAAATGTCAAATACACCAAAAGCACGGTGGTTTCTCCTTAATCTGCTCTTTATACTTTAAACATATTTTATTGAATAATTCAATAAGGATTGGGCAACAGGCAAGGCCTATGTACACCCTCTCCTAGTATAATAGGTCAAGTTACAGATATTAAATAATAATACTTGTACATGATAATCAATAAAATTATAATGAAAAATAAAGATTCACAATCAGTATTATTAATCAATATTGTGTTTCAAAAAAGATGACAGCCCCCTGACTGTATACATATTATTTACATACTGTTCCAGCTTACAAATAATACAAATATTTGGGAAAAAAATTATGCATTTAATAGAATATTTCATATAACAGTGTCCCTAATTTAGTCTCTTAGAAGATTTAATATATTCTTGTACATCTGCTCTTTGCCGAAAGCGCAAATTAAACAGGAATACACAGCAAAATGTTAAATGTTTAGTGTTGGCATTCCATGTTATTATTAATAGTAACAAGGTATCAACATGGAATGCCAACACTAAACATTTAACATTTTGCTGTGTATTCCTGTTTAATAAGAAAGTCTTAAATGTATGAACGAGCTGATTCAGTAATTCGCTATCAAAAACTAAGTTTTTATGACGTCTCTAAAAGTTTCTGTTCCTCGCATGCGCCATAAGATTTCAGCGATCTTCCCTTTCTGTGACTTTTTCTGAGTTTGACATACACGTTTGTTGTTATGACAACAACGACCATTAAACAACACAAAACAATGGCGGTTATGACATACTGATTAAATGGTTGACAATCTGTTACTTTTGGCTTGAATTCATCCAGTGATTTGCCTTTCCAGTCCAGTGGTTCAAAGCAATGGTAAGAGGTCTGCCAATCCTGAACAATTTTTTGTAATTTTCTCTCTAAAATCCAATTTTTATAGGGCATTAATTCACATGTACAACGAAACGGGTTTCCTTTGAGATTGAAATTTGTCACACTAGGTGGTATAGAATTTGGGTCCACCAATTCAATCAAATTATATGGCAACCAGAGAGTTGTCAGATTTTTATTCGTTTGCTTTGACATGTAATCCAATTTTGAAATCCTATTGTTGTTCAATTTCAGTGTTTTTAAGTTGTTCATTTGACTGATAATACGAGGAATTGATCCTAAACCAGTAGAAGTCAAATCCATTTTCTTCAACGTGTTTGCTACTGGTGTGAAAAGAACACATAATTGGTCAGATTTCCACGATGTCATGTTCCATTTTCGCATTTCAAGATATTGTAGATTCTTCAAATTTTGAAAACATTTCATGTTATCTGTTGAAGGTTGAAAAAAATTGTTTACTACATCATTGATAGACAGAGTGAGCAGATTTTTTGTATTACTAAATGTAGGTAATTGGACCATGTTTGTTATTCCGTTCATATATAAATGTTCTAAATTTGGGAAAAACGAGAAACTTTCACTATTGATTGGCACTATAAATCGACATCGGTTTAAATACAGAGATATGATTTTTGCGAAACAGTTATTTTTAATGTCAACCGCGGATAAGTTTACTTCGTTTCCTTCCAAATGCAACACTGAAAGATTTGGAAATACACAAGTGCCATTTATTTGAAATGTAGTATTCCACCGAAAACCCGAATATGATAAAATCAAATGTGTCAAAGAGGGTATCGTTCTATTCATGATAAGTGAAAGATTTATGTTGAAGGAAAGATCCAAAATTTGAGTATCAGTTTTCGAAATGTAATCAGTCGAAAAGAACGAAATGACGTTGTTTCGAAGAACTAAATGTTCCAATGATTTGGGTAGAAAGAGGTGTAGATCCTCCAAAATGGACGAGTCTAGTCCCACATTGTCCAAGCTTAATTGGCTTAATTTCGTTTTATTTATATTTAATAAACCATCTTTGATCGTGTTCTCCTCCATTGAGAGATTTGTTAGACATAATTCGGAGAGGTTTACCAACTTTGAGAAGAGTGCTTTTTCGATAAAGCGTATTTTAGCATCACGCACTTGAAGACATTTCACGTGCTTTATATCTTTCTTTTGAGCTTTTATATCTTTTTCCGTGAAATTTTGTCCATGCATTTTCTTCGACGTTATTGTAATACAGTTCATTTTTCTTGGTTGACAAGGTCGTTTGACCGATGTCAAGGTCTCGATGTTCCAAATAAACAGGAAGTTCAAAAGAATGGAAAATGCTTTTGTTTTCTATAATAAAAACAAAATAATCGCATTAGAAAGCAAGTCTACAATTAGCACATTTTGCTGCAATAATTGTATGATAGTTAAAAATTGTATGTCTTTGTTACATACGTATACTTAATTAAATAATTAACAAAATTCAACAGGATTCTTCTCTGGTTTGTAAGTAAATGAAAAATTAAAAGGACGTGTACATGTATATTTGTCCATGTCTGACATACTCATATTTAAGGAATTTAAAGAATCAAATATTTCTTTTCTCTTTATAATTTTTATAATTGTATAATTTTAAATAGAAATATATTGAATCAAGTTTGAATTAAAAACAAAACAAAACAGGGATTATATTTTTTATGGAAAGGTGGCATAAAAATATCTCCTTTCCTGTGTCTCAAAATATCTGTTGAACGATAGATATTCATGTATTTAAAACTTTTAAGAAATTTTCTAATGTAGCTCAAATTAATAATTATTATTAGATTTAAAAATGAATTTGTCAAAGAAAGAAGATTTTCTATACAAACTTTTAAAAGCCAGCAAGATATTGTTGGTGGCATTTGAAAGCTTCCAATCAAGCAAATGAGCAAGAGATATGTAGATTCAATTGTAAGAAGGTTTTCTCTCAGTCATGGTCACAACATTTTTTTTCGTTTCAAATTGCATCTTTATATGACTACTTTTTGAAATATGTGAAGCGTATTATAGAAAACAAGCAATTCAAAGAATTGTGGTCCCCGCTTTCTGTGTTTTTGTGGATAAGATGTCATTATTTATTGCATGACTTTATATGAAAAATTAGGACAGACATGAAGGTCAAGATCAAAGGGTCAGAAAACATAACATGTTCGGAAGTATCTTGTCACGGGTAATGCAGATCTCAAATATGACACCCCTAATCTCTTCTCAAAAGTTATAAGGGAGAAATAACATTTTTAAAATGTAGGTCAAACGTCAAGGTCACAGGGGTAAAAATCATATTGCATCTATAAAGGTCTTGTCACAGATAATGTGCAAGTGAAAAAGGAAGGTTCTATCTCTTCTCATTCAAAAGTTATACTCAATGTTAATGTTTTTATAAAGTAGGTCAAACGTCAAGGCCATACGGTCAAAAATCATAGTGTCTATAGAAAGGAATTTTTCAAAAATTTGAAACATTATTTTAGATTTATAATATGGTTTTTGACCAGGTGACATTGACCATAAATATTGAGCTACTTTTTTCTATATTACGCGCAATTCACACAAAAATTAATTAAAAATCTTATTTCATTTGAAAGATCTTGAAATGGCGGGTTTAGACACATCTGCACTTTCACAAATTTTAAACTTATTCTTAATCCTTAGGGCGTATATTGTTTTCGTCCTGTCAGTTAGTTTGTCTGCAAACTTTAACCTTCGCCATAACTGTACATGTATGCATACTCCACTAATTAAGCTCTTTCAATTGACACCAAGTACAATGACCTATTGACCTGGACTGTTACCTATATGGTAAAGATAGCCTTTTTATCTGCAAAATATAACCTTTACCGTAACTTTTGAACCATGAAAGATAGAGACTTCATATTTGGTATGCATACTCCACTATTTAAGCTTTTTCAAATAATTTCAAGGTCAATGACCTTGTAACCTTGACTGTGACCTATATGCAAAAAATAGCTCTTCCGTACCTTCGCTATAACTTATGAACCATACCTTGGTAGGACATAGAGACTGCTTATTTAGTATGCAAATTCAACTAATTAATTTTTTTTAAAATAGTACATGTACCAAGGTCAATGACTGTGACCTTGACTGTGACCTGTATGCTAAAATAAAAATAGCTTTTTCGTACCTTCGCCATAACTTTAGAACCATAAGAGATAGAGCTTTCATATTTGGTATACATACTCCACTAATCAGATTCTTTTTAATGACCAAAAGTTCAATGACCTTGTGACCTTGACTGTGACCTACAAACAAAAAATAGCTTTTTTAGAACTTTGTTGCCGCCGGGTGTATGATAGTGTTTCACAAACACGTCTTGTTTAAAAAATTGTTTTTCCTTATAACTTTCGAGAAGAGGTAGGGCTTTCGTATTTGTTATGTATATTAGCTGAGACTAGATGCTCCGGAGCATACTATGATTTTTAAACCCTCGATTTTGACCTTCAAGGTTTGACCTTATTTTAAGAAAACTAACTTTGGAATGACATGTGATAAGGCATACATATTTGACCCAATATGCCATAAATAATACCATCTCATCCACTAAGACATCGAAAGCGGGGAGGGGGCCCAATTCTTTCAATATGCTTGCTTTTATTGTTTTCAAAATAATGATGTAAGTAGACAAAACATGAGATATTGGATATGCCAGTTATTATATAGTATATAGCATCCTCTGATATATCTCACAAATGTCTGATGAGATATCTTAATTTTTTTATGAGGAAACTTGCTGAAGTAGCAATTCTTCAAAGGCAAATTCTTTAAAAATATATAGCCCGTATACATACGTATTATTAAGGACCCTGTCGTCTGACGTTAATACTGTTTCATCTTAAACTACCTTCGGTCTGTGTTGGATACACCTTTTCTTCTTTCAACTTAAATGTTCACAATCCCCCCCCCCCCCGATCATGCACATATTGCATTCATATAAAAATTTATCCTAATGCATATGATTCTCCAAAGATAACTAAACTCTACATGTATACAATGTAATATAGTTTAATAGATATTTCTTTCTTATTCTTAGTGAGTGTTATCTCTCTTGATAAATGTGCCAGACGACCGGTAAGCCTTAAAAACGTGAAGAATTTTAAAGACCAAGTGGACTGCGGTAATATTTTGCACTAACCCCGAAACTCTTGCATAAGTATATAAGGAAATTAGTAGAACAATGGTGTATCACCACAAAATTCCTTGGTGATTTTTATAAATCTATGATTCCAGTAAATGTTTAGAAAACGTATATAATCATTATTGATATAATAATTTTAACTGTAAAGCATTTTTGTTTTTCAAAACATGTACTCACCATTGTGGATTTAAATGTTTCCTCGTTGGTTTTTTTAAACTCTGAATTTAGTCCCGTCCTATCAAGGAAGCGATGCTTATTCTCACGCTATTAAAAGAAACTATCTCTTATTTCCGCATTAACATTTGTTTTGGGTAATTCAGGTTTAATGACCCTCCTCTTATAAGAGAAAAACAGTAACTCTTAGTAGTAAAAGATTTTATTTATGCCTTTAGAAAAGTTAAATTAAAAGGCCACTTCTGTTACATTTTTCCCAACAGCATGTAACTTCAAATTATTTGTATTTTGATCATAATTATATATTTTTTAAAATTATTTTAAAAATGTAGAAGGCTTAATCATGTTGATTAATGATGACATGAGTTTTAACGTGAACAGGGGTGGTGAACCTTAATCAATGTCAGATGGCAAGTACATTTTTTTGCCCCCGTAAACGAAGTTTCGGGGGTATATAGTTTTTGTCGTGTCCGTCCGTCTGCCTGTCTGTCCGTCTGTCTGTCTGTCTGTTTGTCTGCTAAAACTTTAACCTTGCCTATAACTTTTGATTTAGTGGAACTATGACATTCATATTTCACATGTGTATTCCTTGTGACAAGACCTTTCTTTGGTACCACTAAATTTGACCTTTTGGCCTTGACCTTGGAGTTTGATCCACTTTAACACAACAATTTTGAACTTTTATTTTGGCCATATCTTTTTATCAATAAATACCAGGACATTTATATTTATCATATGTATTCTTTGTGGAAAGACCTTTCATTGGATACCAACAACCTTAATCTTAACCTTTTGACCTTGACCTTGGAGATTTCCGTACTTATGAAAAAACTTTAACCTTGGCTATAACCTTTGAACAATAAGTACTAGGGCTTTCATACTTCACATATGTAATCCTGATGAAAAGACCTTTCATTGGATACCACGAACCTTGAGCCTTTGACCTTGACCTTGGAGTTTGACCGAAGGGTTCGGACTAGGGCATTCATACTTCACAAATTTAATCCTTGTGACAAGACCTTTCATTTGATATCAAGAATCTTGACCCTTTGACCTTGACCTTGGAGTTTGACTTACTTTTTACAAACTTTAACCTTGACCATAACTTTTGAGCAGTAGGGGCTAGAGGTTTCATATTTCACACGTGTAATCCTTGTGACAAGACCTTTCATTGGATATCAAGAATCTTGACCCTTTGACCTTGACCTTAGAGTTTGACCTACTTTTTACAAACTTTAACCTTGGCCATAACTTTTGAATGGTAAGGGCCTGCACTTTCATACTTCTCATACGTTATCTTTGAGACAAGGCCTTTCTTTAGAACCAAACAACCTGGAACCTTTGACCTTGACCCGGGGTTTGTCCTATATTATAAAATGTTAACCTTGGTCATAACCCTGGAACAGGTGTAGCTAGCGTTTTATATTTCGCATTTCTTGTGAAAAGGCCTTACTTTGGTACCAATATATTTGATCTGCATTTGAGAAAGCTTAACCTGCGCTGTGTTGCCATACGGGGGCATCAGTGTTTCACAAACACATCTTGTTTTAGCAAGAATTTGTCTTTGGCAGTATTGTTACTTTAATAGCTTTCCTCACAAAATATACTTTAGGTATCTTACCAGGCATTTGTTCAAGGTATCAAATGATGGCGTTCTCTACATAATATTTTTTTAATTTTTAGTTTAACGTAATTTATTATGCTCACACCTACAATCAGCGGTGCATATTATATGGTACAATAAATGATTAATTCGACATAGTACAGTTGTGAAAAAGAATTAAATATCTAATATAAAATAATATAGATGAGAGACATATTCACGTGTACACAGTAAAGTAACAGACACAAAATTAGAATAGACAAAAAGACTCTGAAATTGATTGATATATTTTAAACATCTACAAAATAAACATATCCAATTAAATTTTTCGAGGACAGAATATCTTCAATATTTATGTATTGTGATGAGATATAATACAGATGCTCAAGGAAGCTTTTAAGATGTCTGAATTTCAGCTTCTTATAATGTATGTATATCTTCTGCAACTAACACAGTTTGTTATGAGACAAACACTTCATAAAAAATGTGTTTTTTTATTTTGTTTCTTTTTCTTTACTAGCTGATGTCATTTTTCTCTTTACATGGTTAGAACACGAAAACATAGAACATACAAGCATACAGTGTGGAAATTGTGAACTGTTTGTACAGTGTGAGAAGAACTTTTGAGGATACATTTTACGATAATTTAGGGGGAAAACAGAATTTTAAACACTGAAGAGGCAACTGAATAGACAATAGCTGCAATAATCAAGGGGCATTATCAATTAAAGACGGTGGTATTTGATATAATTATCTATATTTGTAATAATTTCTACATGTTTTACATGTTGTTTATGACATTACCCTGTTTGTAAACAGGTTCTAAATTAATTCGAACATTTTGTTAAGTACACAAAGAAGGCTGGAATTAGCTGGCAGTCGGTTGTAATCGACGATATCGGAACCTTGGACGCTTCTTCCGTTTCTTTCTTTCTTTGCAACATTCCACAATATTAGTCACAAAAACAATCAGCACCATTAAACAACACAAAACCATAGCTGTGATGACATATTTGTTAAACGGTTGACAATCAGTAGGTTTCGGATGAAACTCTGCTAAACTTTTGTTTCTTTTATCCAGAGGTCGAGCACAGACGTAATTTTTCGTCCATTGATGTTCGTTCGGTTTATAAAGCTTTTTTTCTTTGAGCCAAATGATGTATGGAACTAGACTACAATTGCATCGAAATGGGTTTCCGGAAAGATCGAATGATTCAACAGTTTTTGGCAAGCCTTCAACATCCACAATTTCTATTCTGTTGTGTTGGAGTTGTATGTTTCTGAGAATCATGCTTTTAGATATGGCATTTCCCAATTCATTTATCATATTATTTGTCAGGATTAAATCTTCCAGCTTCGAGAATGTCTGAATAACCTTTGGGATAAAACCAAGGTTGTTGCAACTGGCATTTAAAAAAGTCAGGTTTTCCAGTGGTTTTAAAAAAGTTTCTAAATTATTGCGTTTCCAAGCTCCTAAATCAAGACCTCGAACTTCAAGATGTTTTAGACTCGTCAGATTACTGAACATACCAATGGTGTTATCATTTTCAATGAAATTAAACTTCAGATCGTTCATATCTAAATGTTCCAACTGCATACTCATAACAGGTACTTGATATATATTAAAAGTTTCGCTCAAGCTTAAAGTCTTCAAATTATACAGATATTTGAAGCTGTCGTTGTATAAGCCATCTTCAAATATACAGTGCTTAACAATGAGAATTTTTAAATTTTGAAGACAGTTGTCTTCAACAGCTATCGTTGAAACGTTTACAAATGTGTGACCCAAGTCGAAATGCTTAAGATGAGGCAAAACACAAACGCTGTCATTATTTTTGAACAATTTTTTCCAGAAAAATCCCGTAAAAGCCAACGAAATGTTGGTGAGTGGCAAAGTCTTGTTTACTTTGTCAACTTCGAGGTGTCTAAAATGGATGTTGTAGCTAAGGTTGAGTGAAGTGAGGTCACCTAGTCCCTGGACATACGTCATCGGGAATGTCGTCAGCTCGTTCGCTGTCAATGACAGGGTCCTCAGTGTCCGAGGGAAAAAAGCGTAATTATCCGAAAGTATTTGATCATTCATTGAAATGTTGCTCAGTAATAATGTTTCTAGTTTTATCTTGTTTAATCCTTCTAATGCATATCGAATGTTTTCTTTAATCTCTGGGTTCTGGCTCAATTCAAGGTGCTTCAGGCTAGTAAAGTTTGAAAAGAAACCTGGTTGAATGGTCTTGATACTGTTGTTGATGAATTCAACCTTTTCTAAACGTTTTATACAACGCAAGTGGAAATCACTTGTGTTTAATGTGTGTATCGGAAAGTTTTCAATCGTGCATGTTTTGTTATCACTTATATTATAAACATCTTTTTGGCAATGTTTAAGACACGTGCATTTTGAATATTTGCAACTTTTCATCATTACCAAGGGTATCCAAATTGATGTCAGGATAATCAGCAAGTACTACAAAGAAAGGAAATACAGCCAGTTAGTTTTAACATCCTTGCAACGTTTGTTTTATATGTCTAAGCAAGTCTAGAATTATTTTGTTTTAAGTAAGATATACGATTGATTGATTGATTGTATACTGTTTAACGTCCCTCTCCAGAATATTTCACTGATATGGAGACGTCATCATTGCCGGTGAAGGGCTGCAGATTTAGGCCTATGCTCGGCACTTACGGCCTTTGAGCAGGGAGAGATCTCTATCGTGCCACACCTGCTGTGACACGGGGCCTCGGTTTATACGGTTTTGTTTTTAGTCGCCTTTTACGACAAGCAAGGGGGTACTAAATATATATATCATATTCATAGCCCGATAATATATATAATATATCATATATTTAAAATATATATATTCGATACATATGGTGGTAATGTTTGTGCTTATTAATGACAGTTTTCTTTAAAATTTAATAGAGCCAATTTTAGGTAACTGAAAAAAAATTAAGAGCACAAATGTTATTAAAGAATTAATTTATATGAATATTTAAATAAAATCAAGTAAATTAACTTTTTAACTTAATACAAACGTTACTTCCGGTTTGATATGGATTTTCGGCCCGCCGGTCCGATAATATGGCTTTTCGGACCGGTTGATATGGGGTATTGTGACGTCACCCGTTTGCAGAATCGGTGTATTTACTACTAAGTATATGATAAGGACCTATTCTAACCCGGATCCCCACGGGACAGTAAGATATACGAGGGTTGATCCAAAAGTAATGTCACAACTTTGATAAAATTACTATGAATCGACGTAAAGCAAATAAATTAAACATGATGGAAGCTTTATTTATTTCAAATCAGACCTGAAAAATTCAAAGGAATATGATGTATACTTATCAAAATATCGGATTTTAAACAATGCTTGTTTATGGTAGTCGCCGCACCTAAATATAACGTCATATGACGGATACACACCGTCAAACTTTTAAGCGTTTCCCCTTCGTTTCATTTAAAAAATATTTGATTTGCAAATACTTTCACCAATTGCACTTTCTTTAAGAATTCTTGGTACCATAATACACTTACTCTTTTCATAATTAAGCCCTCTGTCAAATTTGTGAACAGTAGCATAAGACAAACTTAAAAATTCACATGTCACTCTATACGTTTGTTTGTTTTTGTTTTTGACAATGTCAGACACCATTGAAAGTTTCACTCCGATTTCCCATCTTTCGGTCTTCTTTTCCTCTGCTGATCATTCAGTGACCAATCAACCGCCCAAAATTGCTGAAACCATCTATTGAGATGTACGTCTCTTATTTACATTCTTTATTCTGTAAGTCTGATTAATTAACGTAACTGTCGTTAGTGATGATTCCCATATTTTGAAGCAAAAATGCATTACAACTCGTCGAGCCGTTTTTTCCCATTTCGACAATCCCTTTGGTCAATTCAACAGAGTAAAACAACAATGTTTATGATCATAAATACCAATGCCGTCATTTAATTTTCAGTTAAAGACTAGAAAAAGACGAGTATTGTGTCTTTTAAAAAATTGGAAGATTAGATGCTTTTTTAGAGTCGTTTAAATGTGTTTGTCTTTTTTATTTTAAGAAAAAATACACTTTAAAATGTGACGTTCCGCTGTGACGCGGCGACACCCCCTATGTTTTATGTTTTAAACATCTATAAAATTCAAATAAGAATTATTTAAATAAAATTTCAATGTTAATTAGATTTATATTTGTGCATCTTTTGGTATATTGTATTTGATAATATGGCGCCAAATATGAAAGATGGACACTGTGACATTACTCTTGGATCAACCCTCGTATATACATAATACATGTAAATATATAATATACATGTATAAGCCTTTTCATGCACCAGTAATTGGGGGTATATAGTTTTTTCCCTGTCCGCCCGTCTGTTTGTCCACAAAATCTTGAACCTTGATCATAACTTTTGATTGTTTGAAGCGATAGCTTTCATATTTCACAAGTGTATTCCTCGCGACGAGAACAAATATATTTCACTTATCATACCCCCCGCTTGAAAAGTGGGAGGGTATTTAGTAATCGGTATGTCCGTCCGTCCATCTGTCACGCTTTGAGGTACACATCTCTTATCCGTAACTCCTCTCATATCACATCATATTTTTTGCTGAAGGAAATTTGATGAGACTTTCACAGAATCTTGATTACATGTGTGTGTGTGTGTGTTTCCTATAGCAACACATGGACAGTTTGGACATGTGTGTGTGAGTTCTTTGCTCACAGTACCTGTATAGTTTAAAAACACATGAATGTATATTCAATCTACATGTGTGTGTGTGTCCCAAATATATTTCTGGAGAAGGGGTGTGTGTGGGGGGGGGGGGGGGGGCTAAAAATTAAATTAACATTTAAAATCTTAAATCTCCAGCACAATGATAAATTTTATATTTCTAAAAGCTGGCAAACGGTTGGAAACACAATCACTTCCTGAATGGCTTTAACATGACATTACTGTGTACATTGTATTTTCCCTTCATTTCCGTCTCATTTTCATACGTACTGCGACTAGGAAGTATTTCAGCATGGTTGAAAAGAACAAAAGAAATACACTTTTACTTATTATGTGTATCTCTTTTAGACAAAATATTAACACTCAAACTTAGAGGGTTTAATGATCTAGCATATATACATACATATCACTATTTCAGATAAAGGTAAAGGATATGGAGAAGTAAACTATGGACGTACCATTTTTGGAATGTTTAATAATCCCGTATTTTAATTGATAACCGCGTTTTATTGCGGAAGATGTTTATATATTTTATTTAGACTTGTGCAAAAAAAATTTCCTCGTTTCATTGTTTAAACAATGTGTTGCATATAGCATAATGCCATATACAGCTTGAATTATTGAATTTTTCTCTGTATGCTTTACGCCTAGTTGCATAAAAATTATAAGTGCATGTTTTGAGTATGTTTGTACATGTATATCAATTACAGAAAAATTAATTACTGCTAAGTGCTTAAACAAGAAATGCTACGCGATATTTTGAGCTGATTTCAAGGAAATAAATTTGGAAAGTACATGAGTGTTTATATTTTTATACATGCACAGTGTAAATTTAGATCTTACATTTTAAAAGGGGGTTCTAAAATGATAACTGAAATATTCTTTTGTCTTCAGAGGTCTGATACTCAGTTAAAACTTAGAATTTCGATACCATGCACTCACTGCAACATTTTCACTATATATATGAACAAAGGTACAGTATCTGATATTTCGTGAATACGTAATGTTTTCGCACGTTCAGTGCATATTTTTTAAAAGCTTGCAATTTTTTTCTCCATGCAGTACATAGAGATTACCCCCAGATGTAGGCCCCAGGTGGGTGGGGTGGAGCGGTTTCATCGAATATTTTTAGGTAAGTTTGAAAATTAGCAATCATTTAATTCATACTTTATGCGTTCATTAACTTTTCAATTGGAATTTTACTGATTAAAATTCTTTTTTTTTTTTCTTTTTGGGGGGGGGGGGGGGGTTCCTAATGAAAACAACCAGTGGCTCATGGGCCACTATACACACCATTATTATAAATTCAGCACTGCCATTCTCCATATGAACCTAGATTTATCTTTTTAAATCCAGTGGTTCAACAGAAGATTTTTTCTTTAAAGAAAATTTTTGTTTTCATTGTATATTTCAATGTCCAAACTTTCTTAATAAGTCCAAAATCTAGTATGGATGGATGGACAGACAGATGGGTTCCAGACAACAGATGATCAAAATAGCTAACTTTAGCTTTTAGCTTGGATGAGACTAAAATATCAAGAACAGACAAGCTAGTGAATACAACTTTCAATTTGGCTTTTAGATAAGGTGAAACAAAAAATATCAAGAAGAGAGGAGTGGATACAACATTTATTTGGGTAGTATAAAGTAAACCGGAGGTAGGAATGAAACAACAATGTTACACACATTAAGAAATATGCACTAAGTTAAAAAAAAAATGGAACTCAATTGTCAACATACAAGTATTGTAAAATGACAACAAAGAGACAAATACAGTATTAGAACAGTCATATGCATGAAACAAGAAGCACAAGCTCTCAAACATAGGGCGAAAAATCACAGTTTTTGAAGAAATTTGATTTCAATGTATTTATACATGTAAATGTAATTTACATTAAAAAAAAAAGTCAATAAAACAGTATTTGAAAAGAAAGCTCTTGTGACCCATATAATAAATTTTAATCCTAAATGTATATGACAAAGTCATATTATGTTGACCACTGAATTATCCTGAAAGAATTCTTATCATTTTTCTCTGTTTCAGTTTTATTATCTAGGATGATTGCCTTCATGCAGATTTCATAAATATAGAATATTGCTTTATTAAAAGACATGAAAAGACATGAACTGATCATTAACATGTTCACAAAAGCACTGTAGTATTTAATCAAGATAACAATACATAATAAAAACCCAACAAACAGAAAATACAAATACCTGAATACATGTATATGTATATAAGTATTTTGGTTCTCTGCTCATGACTAGATTGATCAGATGGCACCATAATAAATATTGGATTTCTGTGTTCCTGATAACAACCAATATGTGAACTACCTCTAATGCCCAAACCCATCATAGGTAAGATTATAATATCTAACATGTGTAAGAGATGCACATTTGTAATTGTATTAAATGTGTTAATTATGTCATGAACAAATATTGTAAATGTTTTCCTTTCTAGCATTATGCATAGAAAATATAATTATGTAAACAATTCAAGAGTGTTCCTGTGTTTAATACTGACAATTGCTTTTTTTGTTGGGGAGAGTAAGGGATATTCAACGATGCAGAAACTGAAAATCTCATGTGATTAATATTCATGAATCAATCAATTAACACATTAATCTATACAGATGTTCTGAATACAGTATGCAATATTGATAATATTAATACCCATAGAAGTTTTACAGTATTACTGTTTTGTTTGTTCAGACTTGATCCAGAGTACTTTACTATAAACATATTTCATTGCATATACATACAGTTCATGTAATTTATATTTACAATAAAATTCAACAATGTTGAATGAACACATTGAAAAAAAACATGCCTTTCAATTTCTTAAAATTGCACATATACAAGTACAATGGCCTGAAAAATTAGTTTTGTCATCTGATCTATCAACAACTGTTAACCGTTAAATCTGAAAATAAATATATTATTTAAAACAATGTTAGCTAAAATTTCGATATCTAGGAAACTAAAGGTATATGATAAAGTCTAGTGACTTGTATTTTCCTATGCCATGGTAAAAATTAAAATAATGGAGATGACAAATAATAATAAAAAAAAAATATATATAAAATAAATTAAAAAATCCACAAATTGAAATATGTTGTTTTATGGATTTATGGATAGTAAATAAGTAAATAACAATCCCTCATGAATCAGTGTAAGTGACAATATAAGAAATCTCCTAAATCAAAGTTTTCATCCAACTTTTGTAAATTTCATTTGACTCTCCCCGGGCTTAAGAAGCAGCTTCAGAGATCCGGTTTTTGAGTATCCTAGAATAAGTTTGTAACTTCCAAACCAGCAAGCTACAGCCATAAACACAGCAACAACTTTCTGGGAAGTAGTGTGGAATCTATAGACGGTCGATATAATCAGCATAAATTCCCAAAGTACAGTAAAAAGTGCTACAAATACAAAGGTTACATTAATGTACGGGGTGAGAATTCGATAACTCTTCCTTCCTTCAAGAAAGTCTTTCATATTTATGTTTTTGTTTTTAGGCAAATCAGGGTCATCAAACATTTCTCCAAGTTTTTTCCAGTCTTTAAATATCTTCACTTCTTCCGATATGGTAAGTAGATTGTGTATTAGCAGAAAAACGTGACCAGAAATATCAAATCCAAGCCATGACTTCCCATTTTTGATACATGCGTCTCTTCCAATAATTCCTTTCCCTGAACAAATTCCAACCACAGACTCGATATAATTTATCATGGATACCATTGTATACCACCAGAAAGTTCCCATGCAGAGCCTCAATAAATGGACTTTGACCATGCCCGTTTTACCCAAATTATACACATAACTTGTCTGTGTAATAAAGGCAGTCAATATCAAAAGGGTCCATCCCCAACCTAGCTTTACGAAATATTGATTAAATAAGTTATCTTTACTGGATAAGTAGGTTCTCGGAAGCTGGACCATGTCAGCCAAAACTGAACCGATGATGACGCCGGCAAAATACAGTCCAATCTTCACAGACGTATCAATGAGAAGTATTTTTCGACAGATTGACATCACCAACACCACCATAAACTGTGCAACATTTGTAGGCGGCGGGATTTGCTTTTTCTCTTGAGTTTTCTCTGTAGGCTTCTTTGACGAAGTCCTGGTCGACGCCATGTTTGTTGTTTACATTTATTAAAAAAGCCGGAAAGTTTAATATTAGGTGATCGGATAAATTATTTTATGTAAATTTTTGTTTTTTCTTTATAAATAATCACGATAACAAATCATAAAACATTTCTTTAAATTAAAATGAAAATAAATAAATATTATCAAAATTTGGGGCTAAAAATATTTATTTCTATAAAAATATTCCAATTATATCCGAAATAATTATTTTGGGTTGACTTTCCTTATTAGACGCTGGTTTTTCAAGCCGCCATTACAAAATTGACAGACACAACTTTTACATCCTTAGTCCTTGTTAATGCGTATTAACAATCCATCAGTGAGTATTTTTGTTGTTTATTTTTACACTCTTTTTACTACAGAAAGATAACTAAATCGAATGCAGAACATAGTATTTTGCTGACTCCATCTAAAAGTTGAGTTGATGTTCACATACGGACACAAAGTTTCGCATTTAATAATTCACACGATAATTTGTCTAAAAGTAAAGTAAGGCTTCTCTTAGCCTTTTGAATTATATGAATTTGTGTTACTTTAAAGACACACTCATTGAATATTTAAAAACCGATTTTATTTATCAATGACCATAATCATGATGTTTTCTCCCTTCAGGGGAGCTCACCACGAAAATCATTGCTACGGACCCTAGCTCTGCAAATATACTCATACAGTCTAGGGCCTAATGCACACTTTGCAAAATGTCATTCAGCAATTTTCATAATCTACAAAACATAAAATTCCTCATCTGCTTCACCTTGAGATTATAGTTTTCCTTAAATATATACTTATAGTCCAATGCATGCATATTTTGCAAAAGTTAAGTCCCTTTGTACAACATTTGTTGACCTTGACCTTTTCTTTGACATTGACCTTATTTTTCTGGAGAAAATGCTCAGTTCAGATTCAAGGTGAAAAAATTCATTCAACAGATCGGGATGAATCATCCAAAGGGGATATATTTGCATGTATTAGCCTATATAGGATATAATTTCCTAAATGGGATATAATTTTACAGTGCAAAAATTGATTTTTTATTTTGGCAATAAATGTCATATATCGGCAACAAAAAATCCTTATAATTTTGATTTGGCAAGCAAGTTTTTCATGAACAAGCTTATCCAGTCTGTTGATCCCTATGAGTTAAGGAACTTCTATGGAATCATTCTCCTTAAACAATTAATGAGTATATACAGAAAATCTTCTTAACCAAAAGTACTTATTTCCTTTATAAGTGTCTTGCTGCAGATTATGGCCAAAATAAAAATTTCAATTTTTTTCACTGTAAAATTTGTCTTATTTGGGACATCAGTGTTATATCCCATTTGGGCGAGTGGTCTCAACCTGTTCAAGAGATATTTTCATGAAACTCTGTATACTGATACACTAACCACTGATTAACATTTTTAACTTTTCCTTTAATTTCACCTTGACCTTCAATTTTGTATTGAATTTAATTATTTTCAAAGAACTATTTTATATTTGAACCTTCAATCTTTATCATACGGATAGATCAGTAATTTCTTTAAATACAGTATTTTAAGCTAATGATACATTCAATATATTGAAAAAAAAATGTATTTTTTCCTTTCAGACATGGAAGTTTTATGAAATATACAAACACCTGCCTTAAACCACCATGGATACATTCATCTGTGGTTCCTGTCAGATGACCTTCAATGACATAGAACAATTTGTTATCCACAAAAAAGATTGCAATGTTAATCTTTTACCCTCAGTGAGCCAACCAGAAACTCAGAGTGGTGAACAGGTGGAGAATGAAAATGTTGGCCATGTTGTAGTTTCAACAGCAGGTTTGTTCAGCTAAAATGACATATTTTTGTCATTTGAAATTGTATCTCAAACATTGTCATACTTTATCGGGAAACATATTTTATTGAATATTACAATAAGGATTGGGCAACAGGCAAGGACTATGTACACCCTCTCCTTTAAAACATGGTTATTTATCATTGTTTATAAACTAGAAAAGTATATTGGATATTTCTAAGTGATCAAGAAGTCCTACCTATTAATTTCTTAAGTATTTTTACCCTTGAAACATGTTTTCCTTGGATATCTCAAAGTTTTTTCTTGAGTTGGAGAGAATGAGGTTTGACTGTAATTTGTAAAATGTATGATATGTAATATAATTTAGCTACCCGTTAAACAATTATAATACACAATGGAATGTTCTCATAGATTCCAATGCTGAGGACCAGGTGGTGGCGTTTCCTGAGGGGAGCCGCGTGGTCACCACTGAGGTGGTGGATTCTGTGACAGGAGAACAGCAGACGGTCATCATTATACAGCCCGCCCCAGGGTCAGAGATGTCAGGGTCACAGGGGGTCACTCAAGAGGGCCAAACTCCAGGTTAGAGAAAAAAAAAGTTCAAATGACATCTGAAATCATTTTTCTGCACCTGATTTTAAACTAAAGTATCAAAATTACATATATTTAACTGGGTGTTTAATGTATTAAACAGAAGTATTATAAATGGATAACATGTATATAGTATTCTCAGGTGTAATATTTTTAGCTTCAGGAAAAAAGAGGGGCCGGCCTAAAAAGGAAAAACAGACTGATTCAGTTCCAGCAGCAAAGGTTCAGAAAGTGGAAAAACCTGCCGTTCCAGAAATGGGTACATGTCTATAAAACCAGGATGATTAAAGACAACTAATTTTTTTTTTCTTATTCAGATTTAGAAATTATATTGATAGTTGGATGTTTCTATAAGAAAACAATACATCTGGTTCAAGTGATTACACTTTTCTTGCAGGTGCTGATGGAAAACTTTACTGTAAAGCCTGTAAGAAGTCATTCCACAAGGAGAGGTTTTTTAAGACTCACAGGTGTATGCCGACAACAGACTATGTAGATATCACAAAGAAGAGTGTCCTCACTGTAGAATATGGTGAGTTCAAGTTCTAAAAGATAAATACATGACAGAATTGACGTATATTGCAAATTTTTAAGCAATGATTCGCACTGCTCATTGCACTGCTTGTAAACATGCAATTTACTAGATACATTTGCACTTGCTAATATACATGCAATTTGATGAATATTTGCACTTGCAAATATATGTGCAATTTACTGTACATTTGTTGACAGCAAGTACATGTATGAACTGAGATTTAATGGTTTAATTGTAAATGTAGGTGAGAATGAGGAAGCAGTGTCAGCCTCTGAAGATGAAGAACTAGATAATGATGAAGACAAAGACTTCCGAGTCAGTGACTACAAACTGAAGGACGCGGAGGAAGAGGAGGATGATGAAATAGAGGAAGATGCTGAGGAAGAAGAAGGGGAAGGGAAACCCAAGAAAAAGCGAAGATCTTACAAAGTCAGGATGGATGCTGATGGGGACGAAAATAAAGGGGCGCGTCCAACTGATCAAATCGGGGACGTACCTATATTTAGAACCGAGGCTGAAAAAGCCCTTTTTGAGCAGAGCTTGAATGTAGATCTGAGTTTTGTAGACAATCTTTTTCGTCAGCATATGATCGAGCAGGATTTGAATGATAAGGCTCCCGTGGCATCTCGTATGACAACTAACACATTGAGTCTATACTCTTGTAACATGTGTGACAAGATCTTCAAGACTTTGTCCCATATGAGATTGCATTGCTTGACTCACACTGATTCCAAGCCATTCAAATGTCCAAAATGTCTATATAGAAGTAATGGAAAAGGTAATACATTTACAAATACAAGTCTAGTACATTGTCTAATGAGAAACAATATTGAAGGAAAAAAATTCAATTTAAAATACTTTGGGATCCTAAAGTGACCTCTTTGATATTTGTTTTATTCTCTCATTTATTTGTTAATACATGTATATTGTCTTAACAGCCATGCTATAGTTGTTGTGCCCCTTGGTATATAAAATCAGTATTGAATATATGCACTGAATGCACTTTTGATAAATTTTGTTTTACTTAAATTGTTGAATTTAGGAAACCTGTACACACACATGAGGAAGCACACAGGACAATATTTCCGATGTAAATTCTGTGACTTCAAGTCAGTGAATAAAAGCCATGTTCTGGAACACGAGGCTGTACACAGCAATGTTAGGCACCAGTGTGATCTCTGTAAGAAAGACTATAACACCTTAAAGTCCCTCATCAACCATATCAGAAAGTATCATAAAAACACACCCAAGGGGGAGGAGTACCTGGCATCCTTTCTTCAGGGGGGTCGCCAAAGGGGCGCAACGGTTATTCATCAATGCCACGTGTGTAACAGAAAATTCAAAAAGAAGATTGACAGAGATCGTCACCTGTATGTACACGATATTAAGGACATCCCAACTATTCAGATGTGTACACTCTGTGATTATACAGCCAGTAGGAAAGTGTATCTGGAAAAACATTTTCAGAAGCACCGGGTCATTTACAGATGTGTGAAGTGTGAGGAGAAATTCCTGAGTACCATTCGTCTTATTGACCACCTCACCAACACACATTTACAGGACGACCCCACCACTAAGTGGGAGAGCATGTTTGAGGAATGTATCAACAGCAGCCTATATCTGCCCGAGCCCGACGAGAAGCTTAGCTCAGCTGAGAAGGAGTTGGTGAGTCTCCCAGCCGAGTTATCTCAGACCGACCTCCAGGGCCAGGCAAAGGTGGAGGTGGAACAGGTGCCAGGGGAGACAACCGGGACTATTGAGGCAGTGCAGGGGGAGCAGGATCTGCCAATGGCTGACTCAGAGGGACAGAGTAAGAATTTCATAGTGCTACTTGTAAAACACTGTTTTGTAAATTTCTTTATGTAAATATGTCAAAAATACAAAAGACTGCACATTTTCTTTTTAACAGTGTTTAAATTATTAGGAAATATTTGACAAAAATATAAATAATACTGTTGGATTTATTATTTCAGTAAAATTCTTTAAAAAAATTAAAAAAGTAAATTATGGATCTGTATATGTGCTTCATTTTACAACTCCAGATGTAGATGAAGAAGAAACTGACGTTAAACCATCACTGGAAGACGGGAATATCAAAGTAGAGAAAAATGATGATGAGGAAAATGAAGGCAGTGAACCTTTAACTTCTGATCCACAGTCTTCTTTAAAAAATGAAGATTCTTCATCACAGGCTGAGGAGGCTGGTCTTCCTCTTGTAGAAGATCAGGAAAGTGGCACAGTTAATGTAAATGAAGAAACTGTTCTGTCCTCTACTGAGAAAACTGGTGGGACATCTATTGAAGAGAATGTTCTAGAAATTACAAAGGAGGAGAAATTAGATTCTGCAGACCTCATCAAAACCTTAGGATACCGTCCGCTAACCCTGCAGGTATTTCACAAAATGAGGGAGACATTTGGGCATGAAGAATGTGAATACTGTGGAAAGCTGTATTACAATAAAATGGACTATGATCAGCATGTCAGAACACATACAGGTAAAAGATACAAGCTATCTCAACGTGATTGCACATAGCAAACTGACCGAAGGCTTATCTGAAGATGCTAGATCATTTTCTGATTTAACAACCAATTAAAAATTCATTTCAGGAGACAACCCTTATCCCTGCACAATTTGTGGATACCGTGCCTTGTCTAGAGATAGTCTGCAGTCTCACAAGGCTACCGAGCATGAGAAGTTGTCTTTCCCTTGTAAGGAGTGCGATTTTACAGCCAACAGTCGGTCACAGTTGTGGAACCACAGCCTTAAACATTCAGGTTTTGGAGAAGACATGGGCATAGAGTGCCCTGAATGTCAACAAAAACTGCCAAGGTTGTGAAAAATTAATTTAAAGCTGATATTACCCATAATGCATTTACATTTGAAAAAAAACAAATATGCTTATAGCTAATACACTTATAATGAATTGATGCTTACAGCGAAGTGAATTTTTTCCTCATGCCTATAAATATATTGTCATCTTAAAAGATTTAATGAATTATGCTTATAATGAAGCAACATCATCCATCTCTGGCACTTCATTATGTGTGTTTTTCTGTATACATGTAAAATAATGTGAGCTCTCTCTCTCTGCAAAAGAAGAAAACCCATTTTTTTCCAGCTTGACTTTATTTAAAGACCACGTAAGTGAGGCTCATCCTGATAGTAAGAACAAAGAGCTGAACAAGTTACATATCTATGCAGGCCTAGAGACCTCCCCCAAACACAAGGTCCAGGGGAAAATTGGTAAGACTGGTAACATTAAACAAACTGAAATTTTTGTATTTTATATGAACTGTAAAAATATTGTATATCTCTGCATTTCACTTTTATTAATCTATGAAATGTTACTGATTTTGATTGTTCTTTCCTCTTGAAATGTTCCTAGTCATATTTTTAGCTCAAACTGAACTACAAATACTGGCACTATGTGTTCCTCATTTGAAAAACAAATAAAACCTATTTTGTAGGCCGAAGAAGCTACAAGTGTCCCTACTGTGATAAAATGTTCTTCCGTGCCAACTCAGAGCTCCAAAAACACATCTGGATTCATGAAGGAGTGAAGCCATTTAAATGTCCCTTGTGTCCCCATGCCTGTAGGAGTAAGAACAACCTACAGGCTCACATGTTAAGGCATTCCAATGAGAAACCCTACACCTGCACAGAGTGTAACAAGGCTTACAAATCAAAAACAGCATTAAGGTGGCACGTCAGGTCCCATAAATCAGGAAGACTCTTCAAATGTAGCAAGTAAGGAATGTTTGTTATTAAGGATTCTCATCATGTGCAGGGTTTATACGTGTACATGTATTATATGAATTTATTCATTTGGGTATCTTTTTGCTAGAAAGGAACTTTTTAATTTGTAAGAAATATTGGACATGCAGTAAACAGCCAGTACCCAAAAACTCCTTGTGATTAGAAAATGTGTCCTAAACCCCTCAAACCCAATCCACCCCCTACCCCCTTTCCAAATCATAAAGAGTTGTTAATTCAGAAGATTGTTCAGCATTTGTTTTCCCATCAATTCACATGACAAAAGTAATACATGTACAGCATAAAAGTATTTGGAATTCAAATATCAACATTATATATATAGATATAAATTTTTTCATGTTTAAATAACCATAGTTTAGATCAACAAACAATTATATGCATGCTGACATTTTTCTTAAGGTGTCCTTATGAGGCCACTCAGGCAGCCCACTTGAGACGCCACATGGAAATTCACAATGTCATCAAGAAGTATGCCTGCCAGCACTGTAGCTACACAGCGAACACCCTGAGTTATCTGAAGGTCCACCATACGAGGAGTCACAAAGGAGTGCCCTACAAAAACGTAGATGTTCCCGTGGTAGAGGAGACTGGGCATGACTCTACTGGAACATCTCAGGTAGGTCTTCCTGCTTAATTCAAACTCCTTTCTCAATGAAAATGAATAATAGAAAATCTTTTCAGTGTTGTCAGAAAATACTGTAAACCAACTTTTATTCGCGACGACTTTATTTCGCGATTTACCAGGGATAGAGTAGTTCGCGACGATTAATTTTCGCGAGTAAGCTTTTTTGCCACAGTTTTCAATAGACAAATATACTACAAGGACCTGTTCGCGGCGAGAAATATTCGCGATGACGAGGCTCTCGCGAACTTCGCGAAAATTTCTCGCACGCGAATAAAAGTTGGTTTACAGTAAATAAAAATTTCGGCCACAATTGCAAGCATGCCTTGCATTTTGTTTATATGAGTGATCTGTATAGACACATTCACTGTACAAGAGATAACTGTTTATCTTGTATTAATTTGTGTTGAAAAATAATATTGCAAATGATTACAACCATTTGAGAATGCCAATCAAAGTGAAACACCTCTCATATATGATCTCTGGTACATGTATATTTATCTTAATAATGTGTCATGTAATAGATGCTATTTTTTTTTTAAAAAAGTAACACGTTAAGAGGACAGATAAAAGTATATGTAATGTTAAATATTACAATACCTGTGAAAACCTTCATTTCCAGGTTTACCGATGTTTAAGCTGTGACTACTTGTTTGGGAACTTGACAGATCTAAAGAGACATTTAAAGATTAGACATCATCTGACTCTGACAAACTTTGCTGGATTGGATGGAGATAAATCAACCGCCATAACTAACCTGACAGAACAGGTAAGAAAATCCAACTCTTTATTAGCTCACCTGAAACAGAGGGTTCAAGTCTGACAAAATTGTGTGCAGAATAAAATTTCCATGAAAGCATTTTAGCATTGATAGAATTATGTTCTTGTAATGTAAAAATGAATGGTAACACTCCAGAAATGTATCTGTGCAATCACAAATATCCAGTGATTTTAAAAAATCTAGATACAGTAATTATGCTTGTTGAAGTAAAAAACCTCTTTCTTATAAATGATTTCAGGTGAGCTCATTTCCAGAGGAGAGTTCCACTACTGGTTTGATGACAGAAGTAGGCCAGGTTGATGATGTACCAGAAATCAATGAAGTCCATACTGTCGATGCCTCAGTCACAGGTATAAAATATATAAACTTTTTTCCGTTGTAATTTTTTAGTTTTAGTGACTCTTTAATAGGCAGAATAATCCTAACTGGGATACATGCCAATTTCCTTGATGAAATTGTCAAAATAAAAAGGTATTTCTGTTCAACTTAGTTGTATTGGCAATATGTACATTTGGTAAAACTTAACAGGTTTATACCCCTGTAAGCCAATTCATTGATTTTTTTAATGATCAGTCATATACAGACTTGATGAGATTGGATGAAAGACAAAAAAAAAGAAATCCAAATGTATTTTTGTATTTCTTATTTTGTCATTGCATTGCAGGAAATTTTAAGAAAAATTCTTATTGCTTTTCAGAGATCGATTCCTCAAATCTGGATGCCAAAACTGCCTCAGCAGTCAATATTTTACAACAGATATTTGGAATGTCACAACAGGTATGCCAACAGACAATCTCCTCCACACAAGAAAGCTCTAAATATGTGCTTATGCTTCCATATCCAACTTTTTAATACACAAGCATATGCATGTATTATAAATACTGTACATTGAACTTACTTTCAGTGTAGTCTAGCAGTATACGTGCATGTAATATCTAGTGCCCCCATCTGCTTCTTGTTTGCTCCATCCCAGTATCTGTTTAAAACTACAGAATATTGTTTTTAGACTTCTTGTGTGCTAATTTATGATTGCACTATATTTTGAGTTCACTATAAATATGTGGATGTTGAAAGTACTTTAAGATAAGTGTACTAAGCTTTTACAAAGCAGCTAACCACACTGTAAACACTATTGCCTGCTGCATGTTCTTGAAAATAGATTTTTTTTTTTTTGAGATAGTACAAGCATAATAACTTGCGTTTTCTATTTTGCAGAATTCTGGTGGACCACAACAATTCACCATACAGTCAGAATCGGGGGAAGTAATGACTGTCAATCCCGAAACCATCATCGTCCAAGAGGGCGGAGAACAAGTTTTAGTTACAGACGGGAACCAGCCAGATAGTGGTCACCAGCAATACGTTATCCAGTACGTCAACCAAGAACAAATAGAGAACTCTATGGTAGAGATTCAGACCATTCAGGATGTTCAACATTTCCAGACAATTGAACAAGAAATCATTCATTCCATGGAGTCTCAACCTCTTGAGGACAATGTTGTTGAGCAGCAAATAGTGCAGAGCTGATAAATATCATTCCTTTTATTATCAATCTGATTGTTTTAATATATATCGAATTTTTAAAAACTCCCAGTATGAAGGTTATTATAATTAATATGAAAAAAAGACTCTAGCACTATCATCAGTGGATTTTTGGCTATAAAAGAAAATTCTTTGTAGATTTTTGATAGTAGCTAAAATCCATTATGGGCTTCTTTAGTTATGAAAAATAAAAATGTAAGAAATCAAATTGTTTTAAAAGTTTTATTTATTCTTGTCTTTTGGTTTTTTGTCCATGCCAGATAATGAATAGTGAAGTAGAAACCTTGTCTCTGAACATTTTCTCGAGAATTTCCAAATTAAAATTTGTAATTTCCAGTAGAGTTTGTGCATCTTCTGGATGCCGTATAATATTAATCTTCATCATATTTCTACAAGTCCAGTGCTGGAGTGAGCTAAATTTTTATTTAGGATTTCTTCTCATTTCCACTTTTTTCAGCAATTCCAAGCTCTATACGCAATTCTTTTGAATCGTAAATTCTAAAACGAAAAAAAAAATTAATTTTAAATCACACAAATGTACATAGTACCTTGTACACTTCATTTTAAAAACTCGTTGCACAATGTGAACCACTTACTTGGAAAGCTGTAGTCCCCCTGTTGTTTTGATGACATTTCTAACTTTTTCATGAAAATGTGCCATAGTGATAAACAAGGCCAGCACACATCTGATGACTTCATCTCCAACATCTCGACCTGAATCAGGAGGAAAGCATTTAATTCTGCCTCAAAATCAGTATCAACATGTAATAATCTTGATAATCGAATTATAAAACTGAGTATCTACAGAAACTCATGCTAGCTACAAATCATGGGTCTTGTACAATTAAACTTGTCTTATCCTGATGGGGTGTAATCTGAATTTTTTTTCTAATAAAATGTAAACTTAAAGTTCTACTGTAGAAAATTCAGTTGTTCTAAATATTGTCTAATCCAGAATGTATATTGCCTAATCAAGCCAATTTCTTGGTATCCAGTGGTATCCCGATTTGACAAGTTTTTACTGTATCAAATTTTTTATGACAATGTTTTTCATAAAATAGTCACATTTTGTATAATTACATTAGCAACAAAAATAGAAATTTTGGATCTTGTGGCACATAATCTTTAACAGTACATTACTATCAAATTTTGGGGAATCTAACCTTGTACTGCAATGAAGACTTTAGCCAGCTGTGGCATCATTCCTGATATTAGGACAGCTTTAATTAACTGGGGGTACATGGCTGTACAGGATGTCATTGCTGAAAACAAGAATAAATTGTACCAGTCATGTTATAATTCCTTCTAATAAAATGGTTTACTGTAACAATATGATAACTCTGTTTTACCATAATTCAATCAAATTTTAAAAATTGGCATTGAAACATGATAAACAAGAGATGTTTGTAAAACACTTATGCCCCACTCCCCCAAATGCCGGTATTTGGAATTTTTCTAACTCTAAGGGACATAACTCTGTCAAAAATGGCTCCTAGATATTTTAATGATAAATCTGTATACCAAATTTCATTTTAATATGTGCAACCTCTGCAAAGAAAATGAACAGAAATGGCAAATAACTGGAATTCTTCCATGTCTGAGGGGCATAACTCTGCCCAAAATAACCTGATAATACCAAAACAAAACTTGACCTAGATATTCTTATGATAAATCTGTACTGTATATCAAATTGCATTTGAATATGTGCAACCTATGCGAAGAAAATGAACAGAAACTGATAGTGGACCGAGAGACAGACCGACAGACAGCATTAAAGCAATATGCCCTCCCTTCTTCGAAGGGGGGCATAAAAATTATATTTATCAGTAATATTGTTGATTAAGTACGTACATTTAAACATTTTAAGCATACACTGGGAAGTAAATTTAGGCGCAATAAGTAATGTGAGGAGAAATATTACAATTAACAAAGAAGTATAAATAATACAGGTAAAATGTTGAAATAGAATAAGTACTTGAATCTTGATTATACCTTGTATTGTAAGAAACCAGAGTTGAGAAGCCTCCTCCCAGAAGGGGAGATAATTAGGAGATACAGTGAGGACGTCCTTCTTCCTGTTTTTAGAGCTGTTGATGAAGGCTCCCTTCACAAATGTACAGGCACAGATAAAGAAGTGCACCAAGACATCCTCAGCAGCAACTGTCAATATATACACTTTAAATGTACTGTTGATTCATATGCAATCTTATCTGACACCTTAATTTCAGACAAATTATTATTGGTTTATATTAAGCAAGACAAATTTTTCAGGAAATGTGGTTATTTTTGTAGATAATTGTTCGATTTTTAACATTTCTTCTAGGACTTTAATTTATCTAATTTATTTGACCTACCACTTCTTACTGCACAGCTTTGATGTCTCAAATAAAACATGCCAAGTGTAACCATTTTGAGCCACAAAGGGTTAAATTCTGTTTTTCTTCCTGAAAAAAGACATTCAAAACTAAGCTAAGACTACAAGCTAAGTGATTCAGTCTATATAAAGAAACACACACTCCTTCATCTATATGTGTAAGTTAACCTACACTTTATCCTTAAGAACTGAGGTCTACTTATCTGCAAGAGGCACTGCCTCCATTACAATCAGTGTAACATTTACTGAGTTGAGGTTTACTTACCTACAAGAGGAACTGCCTTCATTACAATCAGTGTAACATTTACTTACGTACAAGAGGCACTGCCTCCATTACAATCAGTGTGACATTTACTTACCTACAAGAGGCACTGCCTCCATTACAATCAGTGTAACATTTACTTACCTACAGGCACTGCCTCCAGGTTTACATTTACATACAAGAAGAGGCACTGCCCTTCATTACAATCAGTGTGACATTTACTTACGTACAAGAGGAACTGCCTTCATTACAATCAGTGTAACATTTACTTACCTACAAGAGGCACTGCCTCCATTACAATCAGTGTGACATTTACTTACCTACAAGAGGCACTGCCTCCATTACAATCAGTGTATCGTTTACTTACCTACAAGAGGCACTGCCTCCATTACAATCAGTGTGACATTTACTTACCTACAAGAGGCACTGCCTTCATTACAATCAGTGTGACATTTACTTACGTACAAGAGGCACTGCCTTCATTACAATCAGTGTAACATTTACTTACCTACAAGAGGCACTGCCTCCATTACAATCAGTGTGACATTTACTTACGTACAAGAGGCACTGCCTCCATTACAATCAGTGTATCATTTACTTACCTACAAGAGGCACTGCCTCTATTACAATCAGTGTAACGTTTACTTACCTACGAGTGGCACTGCCTCCATTACAATCAGTGTAACATTTACTTACCTACAAGAGGCACTGCCTCCATTACAATCAGTGTGACATTTACTTACGTACATGTACAAGAGGCACTGCCTCCATTACAATCAGTGTAACATTTACTTACCTACAAGAGGCACTGCCTCCATTACAATCAGTGTCACCTTTACTTACGTATAAGAGGCACTGCCTCCATTACAATCAGTGTAACATTTACTTACCTACGAGAGGCACTGCCTCCATTACAATCAGTGTAACATTTACTTACCTACAAGAGGCACTGCCTCCATTACAATCAGTGTCACATTTACTTACCTACAAGAGGCACTGCCTCCATTACAATCAGTGTAACATTTACTAAGTGTGTGCTCCTCCTAACCAAATTGGGCTCCATCACAGCAAAGTTCAGGAAAATATTACACAACAACTCCAATGCTTTCTACAAATCAAAAATACATACAACTATATCAAAGATATTGACAAGCATGACAAGTGATTGTGAACTTACCATTATAATTATACATTTTTAATAGAAAAAGTCATTCTTTTTAGAAATAGTTATATGATTTTGTGAATATTAAACTGAAAATACAGACCAAACCATTTAAGATATAGCAATATGCAAAAATAAGTAATCTGATCATTTGACTAAGGAACTAAAAATTGATAGCTGCCTTTCTTTACCCACTCCTACCAAGGAAGTACATATAACATTAAGTTTGATGTCAGCTTGAGAATATGTGATAGGGTACTTGCATGCTGAAAGTGCTCTCGGGTGGGGGGGTGTTCTATGACCTTTAAATTTAAATTCATCTTTTTTACATTTAAATATCATCTTACATGAAAGTGAATATATGGTCTTCATGTAAAAGGTATTTAAGCTATTGTATTATATAAAAGCATTGTTTTTTTTTTCAAAAGTATGTCAACATCTCCAACATGTCTAAGGTCAGTAGGTAAAAAATGTTGGTACCCTAAAAATGAAGTTTAACCCCTAAGATCAGGAGAAAGGTCATAAAAAATGTTGGTGCCTAAAATCATTTGCAATTTAAGGCTAAGGTGCAATTGATTACTTTCCAATTTACATTTTTTCACTCTTGCTCTGAAATACTCTCTTTGAAATAATTATATGAAAGATGTAAAATGTTAACAAGATACATACTACTACATTGTCATTGGAGTCATCCTTAAAATATCGCTTCAACATATGTTTCATATAATGGTTCAACATGGGTAACAGTTCATTGTCCACTAAGATCTGTCTGGGTTCATCCTCTGAGGTGAGATGACAGAGTCCAGGTAGGAGGAATCTCAGTAAATCCACACTCATACTTCCGGAATCTTCCAGATATGAGGCATCATCCTCATCCAGATCACTGTCCACAGCTCCATTGGAAACACTCTTAGAGGCCTCTACCTCATTATCACCAATCACCTTGTCAACATTTGGATCAACACTGGAAGAAGCACTATTGTCCTCATGGTTCATTTGGGAATTTCCATCACTAGAAATTGCTTCACAATTCTCCTTTGAATTTGCACTTTCCTCTTTAGTATCCTCAACTTCCTTTTTCAGTACCTCATGTTTCGAATTCTGAATCACATTTCCACAGTTACTGTTCACACTCTTGTGTCCTTCCTGTTTTCCTCTTTCAACTTCCATTTTTCCCTGTTCATCTACCCCTTCATCAACTTCCTTTCCTACTTTTTTCTCTTCACCTTGCTCTTCCTCGAAATTTCCTTCTTCCTCATCCTCCATGGTGAGGCATTCTGACAGTGCCTCGGAAATGGCTTGAGTGTCTATGTTCACTTTTTTCTTGATGTTTTCAAAACCAATGTCATCGATGAATCCTTTGGGATTTGCACCCAGGCCTCCCTCTTGAGAACTTAATATGTGGGAAAACTCCATCTGTAGTTTGCTAAAAGATAGAAGTTCACATTAAAATGACTTATAGAGTTATACCGAACTCATTACATGTAATATCTAACATATATATAATGACATCTTACCATAAATGTAACAAAAATGGCAGGATTTCATAAGTCTTTGATCTGAGGGCAGATGTTTCCTCAGCCAGCCATGCTCCTAAGACACGGACTGTAGCTATTACAACTGGGTTTTGATACTGAAAGAAGGTTTTCAAGTTAAGTGCGAATATAAATGATGCCAAGTATTGTTCACTCAATATGCAAACCCTTGTGAAAAATGTAGCTATTTATTTTCTTTGAAATTGTAATATCACTCAGTGAATGAAAAAATGTAATTCTTTAAGAAAAGCAAGGGAGGTAAAGGCTTACAAGGTCTAAACACTAACAGAAACAAGAGGCCCAGGGGCCACATCGCTCTACTGAGAAGCGTTGACCATTCTGTTCTTTACCAGATTTCCTCCTTGTGATACATAATGCATTCCCAACCTACCCCACTGATCATAATTTAGACATTTAGAAATCTACAGATCCCCAGGAACCTTCCATGTGCACATAAGTTTCAGCTTTTCTAGCCCAGTGGTTCTTGAGAAGAAGATTTTCAAAGATTTTTCCTATATATTTCTATGTAAAACTTTGATTCCCCATTGTGGCCCCGCCCTTCCCCCGGGGGTCATGATTTGAACAATTTAGAATCTACACTACCCCAGGATGCTTCCACATAAGTTTCAGCTTTTCTGGCCCAGTGGTTCTTGAGAAAAAGATTTTCACAGATTCACTCTCTATATTTCTATGCAAAACTTTGATTCCCCACATTTTGAATAATGTAGAATCTACACTTCCCCAGTAAAACTTTTCTGGCCCAGTGGTTCTTGAGAAGAAGATTTTCAAAGATTTTTCCTCTACATTTCTATGTAAAACTTTGATTCCCCATTGTGGCCCCGCCCTTCCCCCGGGGGTCATGATTTGAACAATTTAGAATCAACACTACCCCAGGATGCTTTCACATAAGTTTCAGCTTTTCTGGCCTAGTGGTTCTTGAGAAGAAGATTTTTTAATGATCCCACCCTATTTTTGTCTTTTCTTGATTATCTCCCCTTGTGAGGGGACTTGGCCCTTTATTTTAACAATTTAAATTCCACTTCACCCAAGGATAATTTGTACCAAGTTTGGTCAAAATTGGCCCAGTGGTTCTTGAGAAGAAGTCGAAAATGTGAAAAGTTTACAGACGGACAGAGGGACGGACAGACAGACGGACGGACGACGGACAAAATGTGATCAGAAAAGCTCACTTGAGCCTTTGGCTCAGGTGAGCTAAAAAGTCTGTGATTTTCTTACCTGTCCTTTGGCATTGTTTTCATCTGAAAGTTCCTTTAGGAAGAAAATGATGGAATGGAATGCCCCTAACATGGCTGAATGAAGCTGAAGGATCTGTTTTTCATCCAGTAGAAGACTAGGGGATGTGGTCAGGTAGATAATGATGTTCTCCAAAAGATGATAGCAAGCACAAAGCAAATCTGCCTTCTCTGAAATCTAATTAGATTCATTTATAAAACACTACTACCATTGTGTAATAAGTTGGTCCAACACATCTTCCAGTCCCCCAAAAACCAACTTTACATGGTGTGAAGATTTTTATCCATACCTTGTCCACGGGAAAGTTTTCCAGAGTCATCCTGACCTCGATACAACTGAGGTGTATAATCATTAGGAGCACTTTGTTGTCCTTCATGTTAGGGGGCAGAACAAACTCCATTCCTACTCGATCTATCAGGGAGGCCACCAGTTTCAGGGCTGGCTCTCTTTGAGCTTCTCCTGAAAATGCAGACAATAAAGAGGATTTATCAGAGAAATTAGTTTTCTTTAATCTTGGAAGTAATAAAGATGCATTTGGTATATTTCCTGAGTGTGTACCCTTCTGGGAAGTTTCAGTACTCCCATCCTTGAAATCCATCACAGAATAATGTAAAATTCCTTACATGTACATGAAATTCAAGGCTTGGAACATAAAAATGCTTAAATGGAATGTGATTAAATAGGTATTAGTTCTGACTTACCCAATCGACTGCTGAATATATCTTGAATTCCTTTCAAAATTGACTTATGCCATTGTTGCTGTTCAGCCTTTCTGAACTGAAATAAAAAAAAATAAATAAGCCTTCACAATTTAATGATATTTATTTCAAGAGGAAAGAATTTCAAGTTCATTTCCTTAAATTTAATTATAGATCCTTTCAAATTTTTAATGCACGTACATGTATGTTATCATCAAAACATGAACATTCAAATCTTACCTCAGATATAGGGGTCACTCTTAATATCATGCCAATGAAATTACAAAGTTCGAATTTTTCCTGGTCCTGAAATAAAATTATGGAAAAGTTAAGCATTAACACAAGTACTGTGTAAAACCAGAAATGAATAAATCATGGAACTATAAGACTGACAATTAATACAAGTAACTTGTTATATTACTTGCAGTCATAATCATGCTCCTCATGAAATACAACAATCTGCAAATACATGTGCTTTACATTACATCATTATATACATGTTGAAGACAAGCAAATACTATGGACTTGACATTCGCCAAAAATCAGACTCTGCAATTTGGAAGCATGAGAAAATGATCAAAAACACTATATTTATCATCCCTCCACTACTGTAAAGTTAACCAGTGTTCTTTCCTTGCAATGTTGTTCTGTACCTGATTTTCTGCCATTTTCTTGGCAAAATAGTTGAGCAGCCTTCCCAGAGCTTGTTCCTGTCCGGTCCAGACACACGGCTTCATTGTGTGCAATATGAAGGTCATCAAATCGAAGGCTTTTTTAGCTCCTGAGTTTCAAAAGAAATTAACACATATGAGCAGAATTTACATTTTATTATGAAGACAATTTGACAATATTCTAACAACAGTTACCTATGCAATAGTACTGTTTATGTTTCAAACTTTGAGTCAAAAGACTTCAATCAATGTAATTCTTTCTAATTAATCCTAGAGTTGTTAATCTGATGTCAATGCATTTTGGAAACTGAACACAACATATAAGACTGATAACTAATAATTTACTCTGTACCAAGAATATGTACATGAATACTGTATACCATATAATTCTTTAGCAATGACTTTGGTTAAGGCAGAGATGGTGCCATTGTCCAGCAAATGCTGTATTCCCTGCTGGGATCCAGCAAACATCTTCAGGATTTCAAACGCATCATTGATCATGTTATCCACCTCTTCATCGTCGTTACTATAGTAACAATCAACTAAAAATAATCTTTTGTACAAATGCACTTCATTATTTGAAATATAATAAATCACTTGAATTTGTTCTTGAAAATTTACATGTTGAATCAGTGTAAAATTATATAAATACCTCCGTCTGATCAGAATGACTTCATTCAGTGGTTTAAGAATGCGATACAAAGGGGCACTTTGCACCTAGAAGATATATTTTCAAAGTATCAAATTACATGTCCATCAGTAATGTAACTTGAAAAATTACACTGCTAAATGCATAGGTAAAACATTCATTAATTTTATAATTTACACACATCCAAAGTTTGACAAATTACATGTACATTGGGCATTAAATACAATGATACAAAAATCATCTATATTTCATAAACTTTAAGAATCCTTCTCCCCTGCCCACTACAAAATCTGTGAGATTCATCAAAATGCCTTAAAGAATCTTAACAAAATGTACATATATAATGTTTCTTACCAAGTCAGTATCAGCACAGAGCCCAGAGAGTACTGTTAATGCCATGCATTTGTAAATATTGGCAGAGCATTCTTCTGGCTGAGAATCTGCAATCATCAACATTTAATAATTACATGTACATATATATTTCTTACCTTTTTTAAAGTATTACATAAAGATACACATATTCATGTACATGTACATTTAAAATTGTTTCTATATATTGGATTTTAATTCCTGTTTGCTGTTTTTAATTCGGAATCCATAACCTCAAAACCAATCAGTCTGTGGACACCAAATGTAGAAAAAAATTGGAATGGCCTTATCACAGAGATCACAGTTGTAAAATATACTGAGCTTATACATGTTATATGCAAATAATCACAGAGTTCTTGAAATCTTTTGGTCCTGTCGGCAAAACCGATAAAAACAACCAAGGAACGATTACTTTGCATTCCGTGTCAGTCCAAATGACCAGTAATTGTTGAAATAAGAACTTTTGACAATCCGACCATATTTCGTATGAATTCCTTACAACCGACCGATCGTAATCTTTCAAACGCTTTTCTGCATCTTGTAATGGCTTGTAATGATAAACAAAAGTGCCAAACTATGATTGGCAAACTCATTTGTTGACGGCCCTATGGTAAGCCAGGTGAGAAAATCGAAATAGATTAAAAAACTTATGAAGCAAAATGGGCCCCCAAGAGAATTCAAAGAAAGTTGTAATACGAAGATCAAATCGTCATTAAGTGTGCAGTGTTTGTTGAAGTTGGGTACACAATGTTTCGATAATAAAATTCAAATACAGTTTTCATCTTTTTATTGATTTTTTTATTTGAACCGATAGAAATCTGTCTGACAAAATTCATATGACAGTCAGTTCAAATGACTGACAGCGAAAAAAGGATTTCAAGAACTCTGTAATCATGCATGATAAACATGTTAAATGTTTAGAAAAATTTAAGTATGAAATATATGAACCTGATTTCAGAAGTCTGATGAGAAATGACAATCCAATGGCATTAAAAATTCTTTTCTTGTCTTCTTTACTCATGTCTGAGCATCTTGTAGTTTTAGCCACCTAATTAATGAAAAATATACTCAATAAAATATACATTGTCCAATGCATATATGCACATGTATGTCAAATATACATTTTGTAAAAAGGATAATCCCAAAAAATTATATGTTTCTCCTTGCAAAGATTTTACAAAATCAAATTATAAAATTTTCACAATACCCATTTTTTAAAAAAAATAATTATTAGCTCAAAATGTCAAATTGAACAGAATTACCATCAACATGGCTGCAAACTTTTCATTGTCAGATGTAGCTTCCTGCAACTTGATGATGCATTTCTCCAAGTTTTTGTTCTCCATGCCTTTATCACTGCACACATAGAACCTAGCAACAACACACTTTAGTTTAAAGAAGATTTATTAAGTTAATACTTAAGAAAAAGTAAAATTTCATACTGAAATATTGCACTTATAGTGACTTTCATTGGCTTATAATTGAGCAACACATGACTTCTTGCTATATTTCTGTGTCTAACACACATGTACTTGTTTCGTATACAGCCTTACATGGCAATAAGATTAATTGGATTGTCTACGATGGCTTATAATTATTCAAGCAACATGAGACTTGTTGCTACATTTCTGTGTCTAGCAAACACGTTCTGTTTTGTATACAGGGCAATCGCTACACATCAGAGCTCAAGATAATTTTTTACCCTAAAGTGTATTTACTCCCTGATTTTTTTATCAATGCAGATTTTCATTTTCAGCAAAATGATTGAAGAGTAATGTATTTTGTTTATATATCAATGTTTTGACCTTTCTTTTGAGCTTGTAATCGAAGTATGTGTTTTTGAAGAGGGAAAAAACTTCAAAGGTCAGTTCCTGCATTTATTTAAATAAATTTTGCAAACACCAGCAAGACTTTTTGCTTAGATTGGGAAGCATTCTTTTTTGACAAGGAGGATTATACAGTAGGTCAAGTGCATTTACTAGGACACAATTTTCCTTCATTTAAGAGTCGTATCAATGTAAACAGAGAAAAGGTAATTGTGGTAAGTTGAGAGAGATGAAAAAATTGGCTATGAACCCATAATAAAAAAAATTATGCCTAGTGCATAGTCTATATGGAAATTGATTTTTTTGGGATAAAAGGCATATTAGAATATTCCTCGTCACTAAAAGGCTTTTGAATATGCACTTCGTTTTGATAAAAATTAAACACTGAGTTAACCTCTATTCGTATCATTAAGTAAGTCATACCTGTATTCTTCAACTTGTCGTGTGCAGTACTTTCGAGGTGTAATGCGTATCTATGATTGCTAATGCGTAATTGTATGCTCCAATTTAATTTTCAATGCATATTTTGTAAAATTTAATGCGTATTTCTGCAAATACGCACATTATCTGGAGCTCTGACACATGTTAGAATTAGTTTGCCTGTCTATGAAATAAGTGCCTGTGCCTGTGGTCGTAAAGGTGAGGATACCATCCAACAGAAGAAACTTTGGATATATGTGCGGACGTGTTCTATTTTGCTTGCAAATAGCCCATTCTGCATGCTGCAAATTGTAACCCAACATATTTTGCTACTAACAAAAAAAGAGACAATTATCAAACATATTACGTGACACCCCTCGTCAATGTGACCTTTTATTTTCAGCACAATAAAGAGAAAATTTCATTCGTTTGATTGATTCAATGTTGTGCTATGAGACAAGTTTTTTACAGTACTGAGGAAATTCGAACAAGTAGCGTATCATGATAGTGTGCATTCATAACCTCCTAGCCAGACCTGACAACGGTTTCAACAACTAGAGTCTACCTTGATCCAAAGTAACCCTTGGAGAGAACTTTATTTTCCGTCCAGCTGTCGAGTGTACCCCGATAACTGCTGTTCCGATTGGAATCAGGAAAAATTTGCAGTCACTGAGTCAGGCACGATTCTTATTCGATCGATACTTCTTAGCCTCCGAATACAAAAGAGTAGTATTAAAGAAATGTAACTCCGTTTCATTTTTATGCCCCCGTAAACGAAGTTTCGGGGGTATATAGTTTTTGTCGTGTCCGTCCACGGGCACTGGAAGTTAATGTAAATATATAGTATATGTGCATGTATAAAAAAAATACATGCACATACTAACGGTATATATTTACATGAACTTCCAGTGCCCGTTTGTCTGTCTGTCCCCGTAAACGAAGTTTCGGGGGTATATAGTTTTTGTCGTGTCCGTCTGTCTGTCTAGCTGTTTGTCCGATAAAACTTTAACCTTGCCCATAACTTTTGATTTAGTGGAGCCATGACTTTCATATTTCACATGTGTATTCCTCGTGACAAGAATTTTCTTTGGGTACCACCAAATTTGACCTTGACCTTGATCTTGGAGTTTGACCCACTTTTACATAAAACTTTAAAACATTTACTTTGGCCATATTTTTTGAACAGTAGATACCAGGACATTTATACTTCACATATGTAATGTTTGTGAAAGACCTTTCATTGGATACCAACAACCTTGACCCTTTGAGCTTGTAGATTTCCGTACTTGTGAAAAAACTTTAACCATGGCCATAACTTTTGAACGGTAAGGGGTACGGCTTTCATACTTCATATATGTAATCCTTGTGAGAAGACCATTCGTTGGATACCAAGAACTTTGACCCCTTTGACCTTGACCTTTGATATTGCCCTACCTTAAATAAGCAAATCTTGACCAAAACTTTTAAAAGCTTAGGGCTAGTGCTTTCATACTTTACATATTTAATCTTTGTGACAAGACCTTTCATTTGATAACAACAACTTTGACCCTTCGACCTTGACCTTGGAATTTGACCTACTTTTTCAAAAATTGAACCTTGGCCATAACTTCTGAACTTCTAGGGCTAGGGCTTTCATGCTCTACATAAGTATTCTATGTGGCAAGACCTTTTATTTGATACCAAATTACATTGACATTTTGACCTTGACCTTGGAGATTTGTGTACTTATTGAAAAAAAACTTCAACATTAATTGGCTTACTTTCAAATTTCACAATTGTTTTCCTGTGAGAATACCCTACTTTTAGTACCAATTAATTAAATTTGCATTTAAGAAAAGTTTAATCTTTGATATGTTGCCATACGGGGGCATCAGTGTTTCACAAACACATCTTGTTTTATTTTAAAATTAATTGATTTAATTTATCTATTATTTTTATTTGAGTAGGTGAGACTTTCTTATATTCCTCATGTGTTCCCTGCGACAAGATCTTTAATTCATCGGGAACCACCAAATTTGACCTGTTGACCTTGAAGTTTGACTCACTTTTACAAAAAAAATTATAAAATTTTTGGCTTGGCCATAACTTTTGAATAGGCTTAGTTGTTACTAGGGATTTAACTTCCAAATGTGTATTCATTATGACAAGACTTTTACAAGGAATTGTGATATTTTTTTTATCTTTTGACCTTGACCTTAGAGTTTTACTCACAGGCACTTGGGGGTTGACCCTCCCCTCCCCCTTCTCTTGCAATCCTTTCTAACGTAAGTTCTCATTGGCTTACGCCATGATGATTATGACATCACGTTTCTAGTTGGCTTGCTTTGTGTTGTGGTAACGTCTCATAACCACGACATTTGTTGAACAGATCGAACGCTTTTATTTGTTGTCCCAATTTTCTCCCAAGTTTACCTAACTGAACAAAGAAATGGAGCTAAAAGTGCACAGAAGCAGAGATAAGAGGGCAACGCCTCCTCTCATATATTTTGTATAGTAAAAAAAATCAATGTTGATTTCATATTTAATTTTTTAAAATTATCCTACTTCAAAAAGGAGGGATGGGTTACGTGTTATGTCAGCATCCATCCATTAACACACCCGTCTTTTTTCAATCTTATTTGTTAAAAAATTAAAGTTTTTTTTTTTTGCATTCCCCCTCCCCCTAATAGAAATCATGCATTCAATTTGTTTTGTATTTAAATCAGCGGTTTGTGCATTTGGGAACCGATTTATGATATAGTTGCATGTAATCAAGTATATAATACATTTCTGTATCTCTCTGCATATGTAGAGAATATTAATGTGATAATTTATTAAAGAAGAAGCATTAGAAATATCTTAATAAGAATTTTCAGGGCATGTAGCAAATTATTTTTCTAGCACTACATTATCCTGGACGTCGCTATTGACAACGACATCCTGTTTTCGTTATTGAGGAGGAAGGGGGGGGGGAGTAAACATTGTTTAAGGAATGAATTTAATAGCTACCCATTTTATACGGTATAAAGTGGGTTGGGGCAGTTTAAGCGGTTTATAAAAAAAATACCGTGTAAAATGGGTGGCTATTAATTCTATTGCTTATAATTTAATTTTCATTCATTTGATGTAAGAAAAAAGGTGATATTTCTAATAAAATGACTTCAATTTGTACAAAATTTGAATGCAACGTAAGGCGGATTGATACGTTTTTGACGAAAGTCATTGTGACGTAGGCAACCCCTTTTACACGATATAAAGTAAATTTTTCATCCAAACAAGCGTTACAACCAGAATTAAATTATAAGAGAATCAAAGTCCATATTTTGTTGCAACGATTTTTTATTTGGAAAGTTTGTTCTAAAACAGGAAAGATGTGTCAATGAAAGATCAAGATAAAAAAATATCCGCATTATATATTTTGTTGTTAATTTCTGACACTGATCAGTTGCTTGAAATTAATGGCAACATATTTTTGATATTTAACACCCCCCCCCCCCCCCCAAAAAAAAAAAAAAAAAAAAAAAAACCAACCAACCAACCAACCAAAACAAAACAAAACAAAAATATAGCATAAACTAATATCACAACTAAAGATACTTTGTTTCTATTATCCACCAAAAATATTATGCCATATTACATTTATAGTCAAGGATTTAAATTCCCCTGTGAGATCACAATTGATGCATGTTCTTTTTTTTTATTGTTTATAAAACACATTTTGATTTATTTCTACATTTTTTGAATTATTTATTTTTACATATTTTAGAATACGAAGAGGGTAAAATACTAAAAGATCAAGAGGTCGGGACTTCAAAATCATTTCGACATATGCATGGTATTTGGGATATCGGTGTTTGAGATACCGAAAGTTCAACTGAACTTAATTAAGAAGCTTGGCCCCGGATTATTTATAAATACATATTAAATATATAGTTTGATTGTTTGTTGCTTAAGATTTTTTCACTCATATGGAGACAGCACCACTTGCCGGTGGAGAGCTTCAAATTTTGTTCCATACTCTTCACTTATGACCGTTGAGCAGTGAGGGATCTTTTTCGTGCCAGCACCAACTGCGACACGGGGCATCGGCGACGTTTTTGGAGCGTAACACAGATCTGATTTTAATCAGATTAGGTTTATACGGCCCTATCCGAAGGACCGGTCTTCAAGTCCCAAAGTGGTATTCGAACGCGCGACGTAAGAATCAACTCCTGACCCCGCGACTCAAGAGCAGACGCTCTTACCACTGTGTCACGCGATATTCTCAATTTTACTGAGTTTGAAAACTGAAGAAAACTTTTTTCCTGAATGAATATGAATCTTGAAATTACTTTTTATTTCAGGGACTGGACTCTACTGAACCCCAGAAGGAAACAGAACCAAAACAGGTGGCATCAGCGCTCAGACAGGTATATGTTAATTCTGTTGAATGGTAGTCAGTTACTGAGGGCTAATCATATTCTCATTTTAGATATTATGTTATTGATCCACCGATAATAAATGTTAGATTGAAAAAAGCAAGTACATGATTATATATTTGGGAATATTATAAATATGTTATATATGTATCACATCAAATACATATTAGTATTTCATATTATATGTATAACATGGATATATTTCAGAAACGTTATGACACAGATACATGTAGGACTTCATCAGAAAGTGGACACTCGCCTGACGAGGAATGTAAGGTATAGAATATAAAGTTTATTCAAAATTGACCGATTGATTTGTTTAACGTCCCTGTCGATAATTTTTCACTCATATGGAGACGCCACCACTTGCCGATGGAGAGTTGCAAATTTTGTTCGATGCTCGGCACTTAGGGCCATTGAGCATAGTGCCAGCACCTAAGAAGATTTTTAAAGAATAAATGCCAGCAATATAACCAATACTGCACCAGACACGGGACCTGGGGCCTTAAAATTCACAATTTTGAAAGAGGCACTCCATTTCCACAGTGAGTTTATTTAATACACAAGCAATAGTAAGGATCAACTTGCCTTTTCACTATATAATCAATAGCCCCGCCCTAGCACCAGAACCCCTGACTACTGCGGCCATGAAATTCACAATTTTGGAAGAGGTATATTCAATAAAAATGTTGAATATTTCCTTAATACCCAGGAGCGTATTTTTTAATTTTAATATATAATCATAAGTATAATCATAAATGTTCTAATTATTCAATGTACTTATTTTTAAATATATAAGAATATTTCAAAGAATTAATGCATTTTCACTTTTTAATCTCACCCTAACACCAGAACCCCTGACCCTGAGGCTGAAATTCACAATTTAGGAAGAGGCATTTCATCATAACAATGTACTTAAAATTTAATACCCAGGAGAAGATTTTCAAAGAATTAATGCATTTTCAATATATAATCAATAGAGCCCCGCCCTAGCACCAGAACTCCTAACCCTGGGGCCATGAAATTCACAATTTAGGGAGAGGCACTCTTTGTCTTCATAACAATGTATTTAGTTAGATTATTTAATACCCAGGAGCAGAGAAGAAGATTTTCAAAGAATTAATGCATTTTCACTATATAATCAATAGAGCCCCGCCCTAACACCAGAACCCCTGACCCTGGGGCCATAAAATTCACAAATCTGAAAAAGGCACTCTTGCTCATCATAACTATGTACTTAGATTGTTAATTTGATACCAAGAGAAAAATTAATAATGCATTTTTAATTATCAAAATCCTCGCCCTAGCACTAGAACCCCTGACCCTGGGGCCATGAATTTCACAATTTTGGTAGAGGACTCAATGCTGATTACAATCATACCAACAGTTTGTCTGCTTGATGTCCAGGAGTAAAGAAGAAGATTTTTAAAGATTGCACTATTTTTAGTGGTTTTGGCTCCTGGGTATCAAAAAAACAATCTAGGTACATAGTTATGATGAGCAAGAGTGCCTCTTTCAGATTTGTGAATTTTATGGCCCCAGGGTCAAGTTTTACATAGGAATATATATAGGAAAATGCATTAATCTTTAAAAATCTTCTCCTGGGTATTGAATAAACTAACTAAGTACATTGTTATGATGACCAAGAGTGCCTCTTCCTAAATTGTGAATTTCATGACCCCAGGATCAGGGGTTCTGGTATTAGGGCGGGGCTCTATTGATAATATAGTGAAACTACATTAATTCTTCGAAAATCTTCTCTGCTCCTAAGTATAAAATAAACTATGTACATTTTTATGATGAGCAAGGGTAGCTCTTCAAAAATTGTGAATTTCATGGCCCCCAGGGGTTCTGGTGCTAGGGGGGCCAATTATATAGTGAAAAGGCATTTATTCTTTGAAAATCTTCTTCTCTATTCCTGTGTATTACATAAACTAATATATATTATGATGAAAATGTTTAAAAATCTTCTTTTAAGAACCACTGGGCCAGAAGGGTGGGGCTCTAAGTTATATTGTGAAAATGCATGTTAAAATCTTCTTCTCTGCTTCAAGGTATTAAATAAACAACATAAAGTACATAGTTATGATGAGCAAGAATGGTACCTTAACCAATTTTGTGAATTTTTATGTCCCCTGTGTCAGGGGTTTTGCAATTTGCTTAAGGGGGGACTTTTGATTATATAGTGAAAATGCATTAATTCTTTAAAAATCTTTTCCTTTGCTCCAGGATATTAAATTATGCCAATGATCTAAGTATATATATTTTTTTGATGAATAAAGGTGTATCTAGCAAAGCGGTTAATTTCATGATTAGTGATATTTAATTTAATGCTTTGAAATCTGCTTTTTGGTATTAATCAACCATTTATGATGAAATAAAATTTATGATAAAATTTCCAAAATTTTGAAATAAATGGCCCCAGGGTTAGTGGTTCCTTTGGGGTGAGGTGCATAAATGGTTATAAAGTGGAAGTGCATTTTCTCTTTGTTACTCTGAACTACGTCTGGGTATTAAGTAACTAGAGTAAGCGTATAATTAGAGTAAGTGTATAATTAAGATAAGCAATAGTGCCTCTTTCAAAATTATGAATTTCATGGCCTCTGGTTTAAAACACGAAATAAATTTAATTGTTAAAAGTTGTTACATGACCCTCAGGTGACCTATAAGGCCCGTGGGCCTCTTGTTGAAATTGTATTGGTTTGTTGATGTAACAGAAAGCTTATTTATTAAACTGCTCGTAAAAAAAGTAATGCAAAAAACCTTTGTCTTTTTACTTTGTAGGTTGTACCCAAAAAGAGACGATGGTGACCATACAACAAAGTGTGGAGACGCGATCAGAAATGGACCAGAGAGGTGAATATGTGTATTTTGATTTAATCACCAATAATTAATATTCTGATTTTATGAACTGATTGAAACCTTTAACATGAATACGTGTATGAAAAAATCTAATCGTTATCCTTGTTTATTGCAGGGACTGACCCCATTTGAACATCAAAGAAAGGATGAACCCAGGCTGGTGTCACCATCATCAAATCAGGTATGTCGAGTGATAAATCCTTGCTTTAATTTCTTTTTTCTCCTTATCTACAGTAATGTTGATCAGGGTAGTTAGATCAAATATATATACATAATTTTGTTTTATATATTTCAGAAGTCAGTTGACCCAGGCGAGGACTTATCGGAGACTTGAACGTCACCAACTCCGGTGTCTGACGAGGTATGGCACAGGAATATATTGAATTTATATATTTAACTTTATTATTTTATGTTTATAACACAGGAGTAATACTTTTTACGTTTTAGAGCATGAGCCACCCCTATTTCTGAGGAAATACTGCGGACCAACCGTGTATGGAGGAGAGACATGGTGTGGACGAGAAAGGTAAACACGGCACTCTTACAATTATCCTCCCTGAATATAATTATAAAATTCTGTTAACATTTTTAATTTCTAACACTAATTCAAGTTGCAGGATAAGTGTTCGAAATTAATTATATATCACAATTCATTTTAAATAACAATTTTTTTCAACAATTAAAAAACACGCAATTTATTAACAAAGCATTTAAATAAACCGAGTCCAAACTGCGGTCGTGGACTTCTCCTGTACCAGCATCATTGGAACAGAGAAATTGCGGGCAGGCAGTTGTGTGGAATTATGTATATGTAAAATTTCAAAACATTGCAAAAGGTATTCTTAATTTCTTTCATCATTTATTATAGAATTGTTATTTGCAATACTTGAGGAATAAGTTACTTTCTAGTTAATGTCACATGCAATTTCAAAAATAACTCTTCATTTTTTGAGGTGGTGTATCTTCTATCATAATTATATATTTAATCATTGACATACCAGTACAACTTTTATCATGACACATAAATATTGTTGGTAAATATCAGCAGATTTGAGAACTTTCCATCTTTCTTTGCAAAGGATCCCAGTTCTCAGAAGTCTGGATCCTCTCCCCCCACTGACAGGACTCTCTCTGAGGGACAGGAGACTGGCACGGTTAGATCCTCCTCAGCCACTGACCTCCCTCCTGATGATGGGAAACCCTCCCCAGCTGAAGACATCCCTCCCTCTGATGAACTAAAGACCATCACTGTCAGGGTTGGTGCAAGTTCAATTTCTGTTGGAAATAAATCAACCAGAATTTAAGGATAGTTTTTATTTTAACCTTTAAAATAAGGTAAATGCATCATATTCAGTATGATATTCATAACAAAATGTCTTGATGTCCAGCAGACTGATGGTAAACAGAGTGAGATAGAGGACCTGGCAGAAGTGGACAGCCCCGGGGGTACTAGCCAGCCCCCTCAGAGTGAGGCAGAGGACCAGACAGAATGGGACAGCCGCATTGGTACTAGCCAGCTCCCCCAGACTAGTGACCTGCGTTCTCCCTCCCCATGCTTCATAGAGAAACAGCAGACAGGGGTTGAGGTACTGGATAAAGTCCTATTAAATTCAAATAGATTAAGTAAATGTTTGAGTTGTATGTTTTTAATATAGTTGAAAAACTTATTTTCTTATTCTAGAACCAGTCCATTTAGAAAAGGAAGAGGCCAAGTAGCCCTTTGGTACCATCAAAAAGACAGAAGACTGCTTCGTTACACCTAGTTTTTGCCACAAATTTAGAGACAATTTACTTTACAATCTAATTGGAATAAACATGTTTTTTAAAACCCAGCAAATTAATTTTCTAACTTGTTTAATATGATTCTGTTTAGCAGTTTTCTCCGATGGAGATCCAGAGTCTGGAGCAGATGTTTGCTGCCTTGAGCTTGTGATTTCCGCGGTGTAGGAACTTTTACCTGTGTGATTGTATATATGACGTAAGATGTTTTTGGTTTGGGTTGGTGGGGAATTTACAGATTGTCACATAGGTAAGTGATGCTATACCTCTTTGCATATTCTTGTACACAGTTCATATTAAATCACTGTAAATAGTTTTGATAATAATTTTACTTAACCTTTCTTCTTTTTTCCCTCACAAATTCATTGTGAGAATGCCTTACTGTTTTTGGAATGTTGTAAATACTTGCATGATTTTTCCAATAAACTTTAAACATCTATTCTTGTTGTTGTGTTTTATATAAAGGAGCGCATGGTAATACCATTTAGAATTAAGTTGAAAACATACCAGTGGAAAACATGAAGAAAAGATTCTGCAAGGCATATCCACCTGCCAAAAGGAATCCTCTAGCCAAGATCGTTTCTGTTATTGCTATTCAGAATTCTTTGTTCAAAGCACATAGTTAACATTAAATCACTGAAGGCAGCAAACTGATCCTGAAACTCTCTCCGACGTGATATTACAGAGTTTTAATCAATTCAATTTATCATCAGTGTAAGCTAAGTTTTTATACTTATAATGATACAAGTATTTATAAGGAACAATGGCAGATATTTTAGACTAAAAGATAAGAATAACCCCCTAGACTGTATGATTGATTCTCACAAACATATTGATCTTGGAGATGAAGGGAATCTGGACCCACACTACCGACCCCACCATAATTTTCAGTTACCAGTATTACTTGATATATATAGTAAGGTAGCCACCAGGTAGGGACTTCACTAGCTGCCTTGAGTATACTATTCATTTATTTATACTATTTATTTAACGCTGACATATGCAGACTCTTTGGGCATCCTAGCTTCTCATACAATTTCTTTTCCCACAGAAGGACATCATTGTGGTGATATGGATGGACTTTTGAGAGACCAAAGCTGCCAGCATGTTTAGGCGCCCCTCCTCTATAGGCATCTAAATGGTGTCCTGAGCACGTTTTGGATGTCTCTAACTGCATGACTGCAGCTAAGGTTTCTTTTCGTACCCCCCTTGGTGGTGACCTGGATGGAGTTTACTGCAGCTTAAACATTTCAAATCTTTTTTTGCCCGCAGATGGATAGGACTCGTCCTTTGCAGTTTTAAATTCACAGTCCTGTTTTCAATTTAAATCCTGTTTCTGTTTTTTTTAATGCAACATCAGCTTAAACATTTCAAATCTTTTTTTGCCCGCAGATGGATAGGACTCGTCCTTTGCAGTTTTAAATTCACAGTCCTGTTTTCAATTTAAATCCTGTTTCTGTTTTTTTAATGCAACATCAGCTTTTGGAAAATGAATCGATGGTTTAAAGCCATATCCAGATCAATCCCTTATGTTTCATTTGTTTGTGCTGCAGTATTTTGCAGTTTAATTTTGCACATTGCTTCCTTGATTGGACCTTAAATTTTGATTTTTCACCTATGTGCCATCCACTGATTCCAGGATCTTGCCTGATGATGTTCAGGTTATTTACAAAGGGACTCTTAAGTCTTTAGCTTAATTTAAATTGAAGCTTTCTTTTAGGTTCATAAGGCCTCTTCGGGAGAGTAGAAGTGTTGAATCCATCATTTGAGTTATACTTAGCTGTCAAAGGCTTAAGCTTGTTTCTATAATATATCTGCTGCAGCTTTGAGTCGTATTGTTGACCTAGTCGTAAATGTCGAACCAACATGTAGGATCTTCATCGACCTTAATGTGAGTTAGTTTTGTATTGGATACATAAATGTAACCAAAGATCTAGTGGCATTCCCATAACACCTTGTAAGGTTGGTGTTGTCTGTTTTAAAACGTGTATTCTCCGATAGCTCTGCCTCTAGAGAAAGCAATGTCTTAAGAATCTGTAATGAAACAAAGGGAAGAGTGCAATGAAACAAAGGGAAGAGTATATGGTTACACGAAATTGTACGGAACAAGAGGCCAATGAGCAATTTTGCTCACCTGAGCACTGGCTCGGGAAAAGTAGCTATCGGTCACTATATTTATCCAGAGAAGGGGGTGGCCATATTTAGAACAAAAGGCCCACGGGCCTTATAGAACACCTGAGTACCATGTTACAACTTTCCAACAATTGAATTTGTACTCCTGACCCAGGGGACCTTGAAATTAACCATTTTGGAAGAGGCACCTTTCTTCGTCATAAGTATGTACTTAGATCATTGGGATAATACCCAAGAGCAAAAGAAAAGATTTTCCAAAGAATTCATGCATTTTTACAATATAATCATTAGAACTCCATCAAATTCAAAATTTTGGAAGAGAAATTCTTGCTCATTATAACTATTTTTTGGGTAGTTTGCATAATATTTAGGAGCAGAGAAAATTTTCAAAGAATTAGTTTATTTTCACTATATAATCAATAGAGCCTCACCCTAACACCAGAACCCGCGACCCAGGGGCCATGGAATTAACAATTTTGAAAGAGGCAGCCTTATTCAACATAACTGTATACTTGGTTAGTTTGTTCAATATCCAGGAGCAGCGAAGAAGATTTTCAAACAATTAATTTATTTTCACTATATAAACAATAGAGCCCCACCCCAACACCAGAAACCCCGATCTAGGGGCCACGAAATTCACAATTTCGGAAGAAGCAGCCTTATTCAACATAACTATGTACTTAGTTAATTTATTTAATGCCCAGGAGCAGAGAAGAAGATTTATAAAGAATAAATGCATTTTTACTGTATAATCAATAGAGCCCCACCCATACACAAGAATCCCTGACCCAGGGCTCATGAATTTCACAAATTTTGGTAACAGACTAAATGCTTATTTCAATCATGCCAACAGTTTGACTGCTTGATGTCCAGGAGAATAGGAGAAGATTTTTAAAGACAGCATTAATTTTAGTGGTTTTGGCGCCACCCCTCAGGCCCCAGGGACCATGACATTCACAGTTTTTGTTTCCCTTCACTCATAGATGTTTCGAGCCAAAATTGGTTGAAATTGGTTGGGGACGCCACCACTTGACGGTGGAGAGCTGCAAATTGTGTCATATACTCGGCAGTTTTTACCATAGACCAGTGAGGGATCTTTTTCGTGTCAGCACCTCCTACGACACGGGATCTCGGTTTATATATGGTGGAGAGTTGCAAATTTTGTCCTATACTACTACTCGACACTTACACGGTCATCAAGCAGTGAGGGATCTTTTTCGTGCCAGCATGTACTGTGATGACACAGGACCTCGATTTGCAATCAGAAGGACCGGTCTCCACGTCCCTCAGAAGGATTCGAATGGGGATACTTCCAAGTATTCCATTCCGGTCTCTTATTTTATCCTATGGAAATACTTATCCTATAAAATGTACTTTGTATCGAGGTAATTTTTGAGGAATAAATAAGTGGTTTACAGTAAAGAGGCTCAACAAGAGACTTCTAAAACGATTTAATTGTCAAGAAAATGGTCTCTCGAAGCGAACGATGTTATTTTAAAGAAGGGTAATGTTTGATATATCAAAAAAAAAAAAATTCGAGTTTGAAGCGGGGTTGCCTAAATTGAGTTTGATACTTTGTGTTAAAAATAAGTAGGGGTGCCCCCTATTCGAAACAAGTGCCTGTGCTGTCCACCGGCAAGTGATGGCGTCTTCATATGAGTGAAAAATTCTCGAGAGGGACGTTAAACAAGATTCAATCAATCATGGATTAACAAACCCTGAAAATTTACGCAAAGCAACATTAGCTAGAAACACAGAATTATTTATGCAAAAATCAAGAAATCTTTAACAAGAAATGTAAGAAAATTACGACAGTAAATTCAAGTATAGAAAATCAAAATTTTCGTACAGATGAGCTTTCTACCGCGCTAGTATCTGATGATATAGCTCACACATTCAAGAGTTCACAACACGTTCCTGGTGACGGTAACTGTCTGTGCAATTGTAATTCAAAGCAGGTAATAAAAATATTATTTTAAGCTTTCTTTTTATTGAGGAAATAAATCATATCATTTAGAGACAGGTGAAAGGGGATATTTTCCAAGCAAAAGTTCCTTCGACAGGCAAAATAAATAAAATTTTTACATAGAAGGGGAAACAAAAGATCTTCAGACAGGAGGCGTGGATGTTAAAATGCTAAAGTCTGTATTTTTTTTCTCAAAAAAAAAAAAAACATGCCGTCGCCTGCGGGTTGCAGTGGTTAGAGCGTCTGCTCTATATAGTCGCAATATAGGGAGTTGATCTTATGACGCGGGTTCGAATCCCACTGTAGGACGTGGAGACCGGTCCTTCTGATGAGAACGTATAAAACGAGGCCCCGTGTCGCAGTGGCTATAAGTACTGGCACGATAAAGATCCCTTAATGCTCAATGGCCCTGAGTGCCGAGCATAGAACAAAATTTGCAGCTCTCTACCTGCAAGTGGTGACGTCTTAATGTGACTGAAAAATATTCTCGAAAGGAACGTTAAACAACATACAATCAATCAAAATCCATGACTTTACCTTTCAGTTCTTTTCACTAAAGGAGAAATTCTTTGTTGGTAAGAGTGTCAACAATTAATTTATTCTACAAATACAATCAAATTATCTGAAAATATTTAAATAAGTATAAAGTCAGTTTATCCAAATGAAAATCAAGGACTTCGCCCTTTTTCTTAGATGCATTTCCCCTTCTAATCCGCTTATGATGGTGATTTCTAAATTTGGCATTATTTGGTTACGGGTTGGAAATCGTGATATCCGTGCTGGATTTCCATTTGCAAAGGAGATTTGTGAAACTTTCACAACTTTGCAAGAAAAAACATCCGAAACACGATGCAGATAACCAAAAAAGCACTATGACACAAAAGCCCAAGTTAGGAAATTTGAGTAAGGAGAATCAGTCTGATTGTATGATGCGTCAAGACAAATCGACAAGTAAATGGCATCAGGTTCCTGGTTAAGAGATCTAAAGAGCAGAGACTCATTGACTCCTATATAAAGGGAAGCACCCACCAAAATGGTAGAAGAAGTAGAATTTTTTAAAGATACAAATGTTGGTGTGATGCAGAAATCTATTTATTTAATTTATTTATCCTTGGTCCGGTGAAGGAAGGGGACGGACGTGCACAATCTATGGCCCACACTGTTGGTTGACGCAGTGATATGGTGGTGTCGGATGTGTGTATTATAGGGCCCTCACCGTGGTTGATACATAGATGTAAATTGCCACTA
>NW_026933594.1:0-5912 GCF_032062105.1 Saccostrea cuccullata | reverse complement strand
AATGTGACAGGTAATGTTTAACACCTCCTGCTAAATATTTTTTCATGTAAACAAATACCCGATTTTTAACGATTTTTTATTCTATATAGAATTATATAGTGAAAATAATTGAGCCGTCCCATGCAAAAAGGGCCCTTAAGGTAATTTTTATCAAAATTTGGCTTTTGGGTGATTTTAATAGTACTTCTTCTAAAATACAAAATTCCAAAGTTTGAATCAGAAATTCCAAAAAATGTATGAATTATGAACAAATTTATTAACTCTCAAAATGACAACTTTGACGTTGACTTCATAGTGACGTCGCAGAAAAAGTGACGTCGAGGAACCTCCAAGCGTCACTCTTCGTTTAACAATGGGGGGCATGTAACATCCCTGAACTCTGGTCTGACATACGGCCTGATGTGTTTAAACAAATACGACTGCCTTTCTCTGCTTAAACCTCCCGGTAATATTTTCTGTGGAAAATCCCCAGGCGCATCTTTAACTGTTAAGGCAATAGGGACCTCTTGGCTGTCTACATCTGTTTTGCAAAAGACAACTCCTGGTTGTAAAGCTGAAATCCGAAAATGGTGGAATTTTCTTATTCCTGATAGCGGTTTGAAGTGATTTTTTACAAACTCCTTCCAGTTGTAATAAGCCAGATTCCCGTTCTGTACGATTACAGCTTTATTGCCATGGGAAGATTTATTTACTACCTCAGCGAGATGCTCTATTGTGTCACAATCTGCCCTAAAATGGTTTGTAAATTAGTCATGATTCATATAAAGCATCTAGTCTACACTTAAAAAAATTACGCTTCTAGTCTATATTAAAAAAAATAATAATAACGCATCTAGTCTATATTCAAAAAACTTTTTTTAAAACTAAGTAACTCAAATTACCTTCGATATTTCTTTTTGATCTGCGCAAAGCCTGCATCAACTTGGCATTTGGTGTGTCCAGGAACTTGCATGTTTAACTCAATAGCCCAGTGTAGTCCAACCATGACTCGCCAAAGTAAGTATCCTATGGTGTATCTGTTTTTGTTCTGTCCTGAAATAAATCAAATTAAAATTTAAAGCTGATACGACGTATAGTTTTCTATTATTATTTTTTTTCTTTGTGTTAATTCTTTCAAAGTTAGTGGAGTTTATTTCTTAATAATTCTACTGGAATATAAATGAGGCAGATTGATAGGTTAGTCCAGAGCTAAGGAGTCCAAATTAATGTAAATCTCGTTTGGCTCTCTTTGTTATAAGTCAATTGGCAAGGATTATTGAAATTGGCATGGAAGTCCTCGTGTACATTAAAAAATTAGTCTACATATTTAAAATCTAAATCTACACTTTTATTATTATTAATGATGCACTGGCATAATATACTAACTCAGAGTGATTCGTTTAGTAATCTCACACAGATTTTTGAAAAAAAAAATAGAAGCATACACATAAAATTTAGGTGTAAGACAATATACCTCCGCAGTTGTCACAATGTAGTACCGCAGATTTCTCCCCAAACCCGAACTCCTGAAAATGATGGTGGAGGATACTCAAAACGGTATTTGGTCCATGTGTGTTCTTGCCATCTTTCCCTATTGTCTGGTCCTCATGAAGGAGGTAGTTGTACTGGGTACTAGATCCTTCCATACAAATTCCAAATATTTGTATTTTTCTTGGTGTTTCAAAGAAAAGAGGTCCAACTTGCCTAGAATGGTGTGGAACAGTTACATTTTGAGCGAAATCAAACGTGTAATGAGCCTTTACATATTCTGTGGAACAAGCTATATGTGGAGCATTTTCTAGGAATAAATTCCGGTGTTCTATCCTTGCTTCTTCAATGCATTTAATGTAATGTTTATGTTCTCTTTCTGCTTTATTGAGATGCTCTGTGAATAGCCGTGTGGCATCCAGCTTTTCATTTTCAGTGTGTGCATACATTATTTTAACTCTATGATGCTCACATGTACTACATACATCGGTCCTCGGTGTGGCAATCTGGATACTGGGCAGGCACGTAGACCATATGGCATAAAAGGTGGACAACTTCACACATCGTATATCTGAAGTGCTGCATGCTTCAGAATAACTTGCGTGTAGATCCTTCTTGGTGAGAGAGCAAGGTAAGAAAATCGGTGGTTCAGTATCCCTACCTCTTGGAGCTGCTGGCATTGGAAGACCGTGTTCCTCAGCATATCTCTGAATAAAGCTTACAACATACTGTGTATCGTCATATTTTAAGGCATTGTGCGGTGTTTTCCCAGTATTCCCGTGTATCCGTGGCCTGATGCCGTTGGTTTTCATGTGTCTTACCAAGTTTTTAAGGTATTTTTCCCCAATGGCATGAATGAAAAGAAATGCGTCTTTACAAATCTTTCTGTCATCAAAATTATAATGATATCTTTGTCTTTTGATTTGTTTACCAGAATCATCCCCGGTACCACAACATTTCAGCTTCCCCATAAGATACATATCTCTCTCCTCATTTGAAAGTTCTTTCATGCAACTTATATGCCCAAAAATCTCCTCAAAACTTAAGTTTGAAATACATTTCATTTGACAATGACAACCATCATTAACCTTTTCTCTAACTATTTGCTCCAAATCAGACATTGAGACATCTTCAGGCTTGCTTTCTGTCGTATTAGTTTGGCAGGCATAAAGCTGACATCTGTCATGAATATCATTTTTGTTCATATCATCACTCTCACTGTCAGATGAATATTCCTCACCATCCGAACTATCTCGGTAAAACAAACTTGTTTGTGCAGAAGGGAAATATTCCCTGTGAAGCTCATCAATAATCTGTTGAAAAATATTGATTTTGTTGAAATTAAAATGAGAGAGAGAGAGATAAAGAAACAGTATATGTCTGTTTACAAAATGATGCCCTGCCTAATTTTAATTGGTTTAGAATTTTGCCCCCCCCCCCCCAAAAAAAAAAAATGGGACAGGGAAATATAATTTCTATTTGAAAAATAAACTATTTGGTTATTTATCTTAAACAATTTAATCAAAAGCAATGGCTATCTAGATGTAAATATATCTATAAAATATTAGAATGTGGATTGTTTGCGGTAGAACTCGAAATACATATTGATACTACTTGCAATTTTATTTGCCGATAGGCCTAAATTCAAGGTCAGAATTTCTATGGCAATTTTGTTGTGTATTTTAAAGTAATTTTTACAGTTCTAAAATACACCTCTTATTCAAAATATATTTATAACCAAGAATTAGAATCTTTCCATGATTTCGTTTCCACTTTCGTAGGTCAAAATAAAAAAAATCAAATAGCTTTTCTTGTTTTTTTTTTCTTTTTCTTTAGGCCTTTTCTGTTCCTTTTATGCGTTGAATTTATTTGTCATTGATTTATCAGTTTTATCAGATTTAGAAATTTTGAAAAAAAAATCCAACTTATAATTAAACACCTTTATCGACCATATGGTAGATTTCAAGGTGTCTATGATATCATTATGTAAATGAAATACTTTATTCATCGTGATACACTTCCTTCTTTCGACATTAACGGGGAATAACTCTAAAATTGTGTTAACAGAACGCTGACCTTGACACCAGCGGGACGTAACTCTTAATTAAAGCACCGTGTACGAAATTCTAAAATCTCGATAATGTTTTGACCAACACGTACAGGTACGGCTAAAGTAGTTAATTTTGATTCTTGAAAATGACCTGTTTATAAAGATTTTTTTTTAATTATACGTAACAATGCATTGAAAAATTTGCAAATTATTGTCCCCCAGTCAATCAGTTGTCAACATGATGTACATGTACAGATGTAAACAAAATTAACAAACAACCGGACAAATTCGTTTATAATAAAGTGATCATTTTATTCAAGTCAGTTTATTTAATACAGTTACATGTAGGTTTATTTCTGCACATCTGATAATGTTGTTTACGGTAAATAACACTGTACAGCTGTAGTACGATCTTTCATTTGAATGTAAATATTGGCACATTGCTTCGCGAATTTATGTCACTGCTAGGTGGTGGGGATCCAGGAATTTATTCAGCTAGTAATTAAATAATTTCTGCAACATATCTTTCTGTAATTAAATTATAAGCATAGTTTCTTTCTCTAATTATAAATATTACCTCTAAAAAGTCCATCACTGACACTGTGGCATTCTCATTTTCGCCGTTCTTTCTTCTTATTTCTGCAGACGTCAAATTAATCTTTGCAAACTATGACGTTAATTTTTGGCGACGTTTTTTTCTCAATTATGACGTAATACCAATAAGGGCCCTTTTCGCATGGGACGGCTCAATTACCGGTGTGATACCTTGAAGGTGATTATGAAAAATCATTTTAATCCTTATTAAAGTCATTTTTCACTTTTAAAAGGCATATTTCAGCAAAATATGTGATTTTATTAACTTTTTGTTTGAAAACACTCAATTTTAAAATTAGAATTAGAATTTACATTTTTTTTCACAGATTTCTGTGTAAAAATTAATAATAGGTTATTTTTTACACTCAAAACTTTAAAATATGACTAAAAAGGTAGCATTATGCATCTAAAATGTGGGAAAAAGTCAGAGAAAATTGTTTTTTCATTTTATATGACTAAACATTATTTGCACCAGCTGACCGCAGTCAATTATTGTGTCTACAGACTTTGCGGTAAAGGGTGTTAAAGCTGATTTTTCAAAAATTGACTAATTCTGGGTTTGCGAATGAATTTTCAGCACAAGCGACAACTGCGATAAAATGTAAACAAGTAAAATATGTTCTCACAGAATGAAATTTTCTACAGACACAGATTTATTTTAATTTATTCACACCTCCAGTGATACATATATAACTGAATTGGAAGAATAGAAATAATGAAATGAGTCAGATCTGTCTAATAAACTTAATAGATAAGCTTCATCAGTAAATTTTATTAAGAATTTTTCACAGTAAGAATGGTTATAACCAAAAAATCCTGAAATACTGTCAGGGTCTGCATGAAAACACTTATGCTGAGTTCTAACCATGCATCATACATGTAGTGCAGAATGTCACTGAGCAGTATGGCATGCCTCTTGTGGTTCTCAGGACTTTATTCATGGTTTCGCAGCTGACATTCATGTTTTTTCAGTTTGTCGGAGACTGTTTTTTGTTATTTTTTCATTTATATGTAAGTGTTGACTGTCACTTTTGAATTAAGTCTCACTCATTGAGGCTAATATGAGCATGATCTATTAAGTATATCATTGTACTGAAATATTAATAAATTCCAAATTTAACTGATGAAGAAATTTGGCATATTTACAGAATTGAAATATCAGAATAACTATAATTCAGCTAATAAGGTGCACCTTTCTTCTCAGACCACTTCCTATAAATTTTATCAGCAGTTTTTGTACACCCACCCACCTCAAAGAATCATAGAGAATGTCCTGAATCTGGTCTCTATGATGCATTTTGTCACATAGAAAAGAGTTCAAACTCATAAAAATGTTTGAAATTTTTATTTTAAAATCTTAATGTTTATTTTTTATGTAAATTTGTTAAAACAAAAAGATATAATCTTGCATAAATCATGGAAATTCATTAAACACCTTTTGAATTCCTGAGTAAATCCATGAAAAGAGAATAATTATGCATGTTAAATTGAAATTTCATGGCTAATTTGTGTCTTAAGAGAAAGCCAGTTACATAAATCACAACAATAAATTACATCTGAATTGTTGTCTCCAGTTTCTTATCATCAAAGCCAGTTTAATGGAGTGTGGGAGCTGTGAAGAACCTCCCTAGATGCTGATATGATTTTGACTGCCCTGAGTTACAACACAGCATTTAGATAATCTTTTGCACAGCAGCTTGTAGACAAATACCCAGGCTTTATTTGGAACATAAATTGACCCGATACAGTTTTCATTATCAACCCAGTATTTAACAATTTCTGTATTTTTGTTCATTCTTTG
>NW_026933593.1:0-5864 GCF_032062105.1 Saccostrea cuccullata | reverse complement strand
TAAATTATTATAATTCATATTTTGTAAATGAACCATAAAAGGGTGTTGATGGTCCCCAAAAGTTTTTACTATTGATAAATAGTGAGTTTGTCATTCAATTCAGTTAGCAATATTCGAAAATCAACCTAGAATGCTGCCTCAGGTTTGAGGTGGAGAATTCCTAGTTTTTGTAATGGTGCTGGTTATGATGTTTTCCTGGCACGTAAAATATCAAAATGGTGAAAAAAAGCCTGGAAAACGTCAGATATTTTGAACTATTATGAAACATGACTGTTAATTTCTTGTTATTAGATGCTTTTTGTTTTACTATATGCATGGTCATTTGTTACTAATTCTGCATTACCCTATCTTGACGGTTTACCTCAAGAAAAGTTGGATGAAAAATTTATTGATATTATTTTGGTGTTGTTGCATTTAAACAAGCTATGTACGTAATATTTGACTATCATGACCTTCCAAAGAAGGTAAATTGTCATTTTGTACAATACCTTAAGCATAAGTTATCTTGATTTGATAAAGAAAATAACCATGTGCTTCCCTTTCCAGTTTTTCTGTTTTAAATTTTCATATTGACAGTTACACTGCTGGTCATATAAAAAAAATACCATGGTTCATTTACATACACTGTCATTTATTTTATCGAACAATTTTACCCATGATAGAATATAATGAGGTAGCTGCCCATGAATTCACTTTAGAAGGAAATTGTATTTTTTGCATCAAAATTTGATCTCTGTGATCATGGGTGAAACTATAGTACACTGTTTTAAATTTGCCTAAAGTCCACTATAAATCTACATGTGTGTCAAGTGTTAAAGAACAAATTAAGTCAAAATGGCGAGAGTATTTGCAAGTTTTCTTTGTCATTTCAGTTTGCCCACAGATGTGCAGGCTGAAGCCATTCCAATGATCCTGGGAGGAGGGGATGTTTTAATGGTACGTCATCAGTATTACACACACTACTACATGTATAGAAACTCCCCCCAAAAATTTTGCACTTTTATTTAAACTGTTAATGGAATTCTTCTTCTATTGACAGCAGACTGATCACAAACACAAAGAAAAAGAAACTGGCCTTTTAAACAAATGAGAATAAAGACCTATTGTAATAAAATAGCTCATTCACATATTAATTTATAAGCACACAAGGGAATTCTTACTAATCTTAAAGTTTCTAATAATAATTTTATCCAACTGAATTTATATTTGACAGGCAGCAGAAACTGGAAGTGGAAAAACAGGGGTAAGGAATGATATCAGGAAATTAAAAACCAAGCTTAAATTTTTCTCTCTTTTTGAGAAGTATATTGACCTTTCGCATTTTGAAACAAAATTTCCATTAGGTAAGATGAAATTATTATTATATTTTAGGCATTTTGTCTGCCAATCATCCAGATTGTGTACGAGACACTTCGAGACCAACAGGAAGGAAAAGGGAGCAAACTCTCCTCACACCATGCTGGTAATGATCAAAATAAAAAGGATGAATTTGTTTATTTGATTAATTGTTTTCATTTCACTGGTAAATCCCACTCTGTTATGCATAAAGTAGTGGGCGAAGGGGTAGGGTGGAAATCTTCCTATGCTAATGTATTCATAAGAAAATTGGAACTTTTCCCTTAAACCCCTTCACCACACAATAACATTTCTTGAAACAATTTTTGCTCGTCAAAGATTTTTTGGTAAATTGTCTTGTCTTCAAAAAAAAAAACGTATAATGCAGAAATATCAGATGATATCAAAGTAATATTTTATTACAGATAATGTAAGACTTTGTATTTTCCCATATTTTGTAGATATTTTAGTCTAAAACTGTATAAGAAGAAAATTTGCTGGGGAAGATGTTTTACAGTTATTTTAACTGGATATAAATTGGATATGTTATTTGAATAAAGTTGATATGTATTTTGCATATTTTTAGGTCATTCATCTAGTGCACATTGGAAGATGAATCCATATGACAGGGGTGATGCCATGGGTAGGAATTCATATTTCATTTAATGTTAAATTCATATATGTACTCTGACTACAATTTATTTTCTTTATCTCAGATCAAGGAAAACTTTGAGGTACAAAAGTTTGAGGTTAAAATACTGAATGAAAAAGGGTTGGGACTTTTCAATCACTTTGACCTATCCACAGTATTTGAGATATATGGGTATCTGAGATACTGAAGTATTGCTGTTTATTAAATATATATTCTTGTTCTTGATAATTTTTACTCCTACATTCTACCTCTAATGGTATCCTTGAAGCACAAATATAAGATTTGTGGAAAAAATCTTGTAAACATTGTTTAAAACTCGATATATAGTTATGGTTTCCTTATGAGCTAGAGTTTGATGTGTGAGAGTTGCTGGTTCATATTTGATATTTTCTTTACCCAGCAATTGATCCAGAGGGACTGTTATGTCAGGCCAGAGATCCCCAGGGCTGGCACGGCACCAGGAGTAACAAAGCCGTGGTGGGGGGAGGTAAGGTGTTACATAGAAATGTACTGGTACTACTAGCAAGTAGAGGGAATTCAAGTTTCAAACGACAAAGTTTCGTAAAATACAGTTGTTGAAGATTTTTTTTCTCTGAAGTAATTCAATCGATTTAAAGATGTAGTTAAACGATAAATAAAAGTTTATGTTAGTAAAAAAAATATGGATTTAAGAAAAATTAACTCAAATATTGTGAAAAGGAATTTTGTATATAGAGGCGAAACTAATCCAGAGCAATAACAGTGATTTAGTATTAAAATAAAAGAGTAGGACCTGCATTCTATCATTAAAAGAAAAACGAAAATGTTAAATTGTAGCAATTTCCTTGTAAATTTTACAGGGAAGTACTATTATGAGGCCACAGTAACAGATGAGGGTTTATGTCGAGTGGGCTGGTCCACAGATAAGGCTACTCTGGAACTGGGTATAGACAAGTTTGGATTCGGATTTGGGGGGACTGGAAAGAAGTCCTGGGGCAAGCAGTTTGATAGTTATGGAGAGGTGAGAGGTCAAGCCAAATAATTATGCCAATGGCTGTGCAAGATTCTAAAGCATTAGTGCCACCATTTGGTATAAAAAAAGAAGAAAAATATACAAATGTTGTTTTATTCAGGCTTATGGAATCAACGACACCATTGGTTGTTATCTGGATTTAGACAAATTGGAAATCAAGTGGTCAAAAAATGGTAAGAGTAACACAATAAAAATTTGTGAATTTTTCAGTTATAGTATAAAATTTTAGGATTTAATGAAAGTCTCATGATATGAATTAATTTTCCAATTAAATGCCCTGACTTCATAAATATCAAATAAAACGATTCCAAAAATATTTTTCAGGAGTGGATTTTGGTAAAGCTTATGACATCCAAGCACATCTTAAAAATGAGAAGTTCTATGCTGCTGTTACTCTAAAGGTATGGAATTTATGATGCCAAATAATTTATAATGCATAAATGATTTATTTTTTCCACAAAAAAAAATTCTATTTTGTTTCAAAAAGAATTTATAAATATTAGGTCCAATCACCCTCCTATTATAAGAGGAAAAAACTTCAGTTTGGATAAATGACATTTCTATATAACATTGTCAAATTAATAGGCCAATTCTATTCAAACTTTGCCCTGCTGATATATGGAAATTGTTTACATTTTAATTATTAAATCAGATTTAATTTCTTTCGGGAAATAATTCGCAATTAAACAAAATGTTAATGTCTTTTTTTTTTATTTTCTCCTGGTATTTTCTTTCATATTCTGATTTTAGATATGTCTTAATGATTATTGTAGAATGCTGAAATGAAGTTCAACTTTGGAAATACTCCATTCAAATATCCACCCAAGGTAAGAAAAGGCTACTTTTTGAAAGGAACATTGAACTAATGCTAACTACCTGTAACTTTTTGTGGTTAATTTTTTTATGGAATTTTGGAAGCATTCAAATAATCTAAAGAATACTGGTATTTTTTTTATCGACACAGTAACAGCTTAAAATAGAGTTAAAAATTGTGAAAATTTCAAAAATTTACTGCTTTTAAGTCTCTCAGGCCTCAAAAGTTACTTGTTCTTAAAATGCTAGAGATAGATTCACAAGTAATGCAAGATCTTGTCCAAATTTTAGTTATTCACAAAAATGTTTAAAATTTTCATTGTAATTATTTTTTCAGGGTGGATTTATTGCAGTATGTAATGCAGCCTCTGAGCATGTTGTGCAGTCCAGGATTGTAGGTATGTTTGTCATTTCTTTATACATTTCTATTTATTATTTCAACTATCTGGGTCACACAGTTGATGTTGATGTACTCTTATCCTTGAGTTTTGTGCATACTGCATTGCCTTCTATCAAACTCGTATGTATTTCAAATATACCGGGGTACTTCACACAATGTACCAGCGAAAAGTAGATAGGTTAATCAAAATATGAAAGGCATTTTTCTAAATTATGAAACTGAAGTTGCATGCCCCAGGATAGGGCAAAGTTTGAATATGTGTTAAAGCTCAAAGACTCCTTACAGTTTTACAGTTGGATATTCATGTAGTACATAAATTGTTTATATAATAAGATTTATCATGAAAAATTTTATTTCTCTTAAAGATGTGAAATTTATGCCCCTTTGTTCATGCTCAAGAATGGAGGTTAATGATTAAAACTTTAAACATCAAACAAATAAACTTTAAAATAATAGCATGGTTACAAATTCTAAAGTAAGAACAAATTTCACAGTCATTTTCAACAAATAATTATGAAGTTTATAGTATATCTGACATATCTTATAAGACAAAATAAGGGAAACCCATTTTCCTTCAATTGAAAAGTTTTAAGGGGTTGGGGGGGCATATGTCAGCTATTAAAGGGATAATACAGTACAGGTTTTCTGCAATTAAAATTAACTTAATTATCCCAACTATAATGTAGTCATCATTAAAAAGCTACCAAAGTGTTTTTTTGACTTTGGTCCATTTTTTACTGAGATCTTAGGTTATAATAAATCTATATTAGCTATTATGAAGAAAAAATGCATCCCGTTTTAAGTATTTTTTTAGGAAATTCAAGACTAGAGAGAGATAAATAAAATTTATTTCCATAGAGTGAATGTTTTTATGAATACATTCAATTTGATAAATATAAGACTTTTCCCGAGGAATTAAATTTATCAGTTCTGAAGTGTTGCTCTCTCTGATATGAACAATAACATTTACTGCATTAGATGTAGAGTGTATAGGAAAAACAGTTTACTAAAGTTCAGATTTGTTTATCTTTTATTTTACAAGTGCTTTTAAAGAAGTTATCATCTGGCAGAGAATAAGATTTTATAATGAGTTCATTATTTTGTGGAGTAGGGTACTGCGATTTTTTTCAACATTTTTCAAACAGATGTAAATGAAAAACAAACCATTTTTTGCCCAAAAGTTAAAATAACATTGGTGAGTTTAATAAAATTTTGAAAAAATGTTTCCTAACTAAGCACAAGTATAATTGCTAAATAATATATAAATTCTTAAAAGTCTATATTATATATTTTAATTGTAGAATTGAATAAGAGATCAATATGCAACATAAGATATGTATTTTTTTAGTTGATAAGACTACACAAAATAATAATTGCTGCGCTTCAAGTGCTAGCAATACATTATCCAATTTTTGGAATGCATTCTCGGCTTCAAGGTCGGGATTCTGGAAAAGGCTTTTAAATTAGCAATTGTGACTAAGTAGACTGTACGATAACAATTTCGTTGTGTCATTAAATAACACTGGCCTTTTCTGTTTGATTCTGAAGTTTGTGTATTTATTGTGTAACTTACACTTTAAAGTTAACTACACAACAAAAACTTATATAAACTCATATAATGCCAATATTCTAGACATTTAGCTTTAGAAAGC
>NW_026933592.1:0-59315 GCF_032062105.1 Saccostrea cuccullata | reverse complement strand
CATTTTATTCTGATCTTTTACGAAAACGATGTAGAAATATATTTTATGCTTCAACTCAAGAATGCACTCTTTGTAAAAATTACTCAGCAATCCTTATTGCAAATTTTGGATTTGTTGTAATGAACACTTATCGTACACAGATGTTCTTTATGGGAATAGCGAAATTCGAAATTCATTGAAATTTAAATAGAAGAAATGACTGTTGAGTCCTATAATCTACAAATTGTAATTTATTTCTAGGGGTTTTCAACATGTACCATAACATGCACATATGGAGTTTGTGTGAAACTTTCACCTGGAAATGAATACTGCTCAGGTAAACTTCGTGCAAAATGATAAATTTTTCCTTCAATGTATGCCCAATATTTCTATACATGTATCTGCCATCCTCGATCAACTAAGTACAATTATTTTCTTTACAACAAATAATATATATTTGAATTTGATTTTCAAATTGATTTAAACGTGCCTAAATCTTTCAAATAATTTTCCCACAATCTGGCTTGCCCAAGAAGCCTTCCAGCTTTTATTTTGTAGATAAATGATCTTTTAGTCAAATTACATTTCTTTTTCAGTACCTGCGTGTCCCCTGACCTATCGGTACTCCACTGATTTGAACTTTTGCTACACTAAAGTGGAAGTCGCTAAGAACTTTATACATGCTAGTTCCTATTGTAAAACTATTGGATGTCGATTGGCTGTTCTCCCAACTATGGAGCATATACTTTTTTTGAGAGAAGGTAAAGTTTAAAAATAAATGTAAGAGAACTTGAATACATCTAAGTGATTTTTGTTTGCGTGTTTGTTTGTTTAACGTCCCTTCTATTTCACTCATATCGAGAAGCCACCACTTGCTGGTGGAGAGCTGCAAATCTAGATCCACTCGTCATTCTTTGCCATTGGGCAGTGAATGATGTCTTTTAAAACTAGCACCTTTTGTGATACGGGACCTCGGTTTATACGATTTCATCCGAAGTACTGTCTAAGTTAAGGAAATTTAAAAATGAATTTAAAAAGTTTACGTGCTTCCCTGAAGATACATGCAAATAGGTGTGTAATCAGTTGTTAATCATACATGTGTACCAATACCCTTATTTTAAGGGCCAAAAATTATTGATTTTTGGCATATATATGTAATGGACAAGTATTTCATTATTTCATCTTAATGTATTATATAATTTCATTTCAACATTTAAATAATATCATATATGGTACCCCCTTTATATGATGTGAGACGTTTTCTTTTAAATTGTGTTCAGATTTCAATGCGGGATACTTGAACTCCAGTGATTACAGAATAGGCGGCCAATGGGACACTGAAGAAGGAAAATGGATGTGGATAAATGGAGAAACAGTATCTCATAATATAAATCTTAATTTGGCTGATTCTGAAGAAATTGAATCAAGCAGTGGGGAATTAATTTGGAGCAAAGAAGATGACCTCTCTCAGATTGATACAGGACACGAAAAGAAATTCTTATGCGAAAAAATACTGTTTTAAATTTTTATACGTTTTTCATACTAATATTGTTAGTCCATTATGTATACACTAGATTGACTAAGGATTTTTCAGTTATTTCCCGATCATGACAAAGAGCACAAGGCGGATTTGACGGGTCAGCAGGGGATGCTCACTCTTCTATGGCACCTGATCCCACCTCTGATATTTTGGAGGTCCGTTTTTTCTCTGCTCCTAATTTGTATTGTTTTATGAATTTTGAAATTGAATACTATTCGTTATCTCCATATCCTTACTGACAAACTATTTTAAAACGCAAATGATATAATTAACTTCTATTTTGTACATCAATGCTGCCTTCTTATAAACAAATAATGGGAACTAGCTTAAATGTTGTAGTATGGTGATTTAATAAAAATTGCATTAATATGTTTGCTTTAAATCCTATCATATTTTGGGTTGTTGTTAGACACTGCATAAATTTTACATCGCTGTCCAGAATTCATCTAGTCAATATCATGCCAGTTTATATTTTATCCTTCAATGAACACCCACTGAAATAAAAATAAAATCGTAAATAAATAATTTTGAAACAATAACGGTTTTTATACCATGAACAGTTGCTTTCTCAATAAAATGGATCTTGTCATCATGGCTCATTTGCAATTTAATTTTTATTGAAAAACATTCTGATTTTAGACACAAGTGAATAAAAAAAATCTTCGAAAAAGATTTCTATCTGTGGCACAAGATTTTCTTCTACTTTCGTCTTTATTATTATAATTAAATCTATGTTTTTTCAATATAATTATGTTCTTGCAGATTGCTGAGGCAATTTTTTTATGGAACCCATTAGTAAGAGAAACTCTGGCAAAATCAAATTCATGGGCGTCGGAAGCAAATTAAACGTGGGTTGGGCTAATTGAAAGCTGGGGGGGGGGGCTAAACCAACAAATAAAGGTAAACCCCAATTTTCAATGCCTATATTATGTCTATCTTTGTAAACCCCCCCCCCCAGCAACCCCCCCTCCCTCCCGGTTCCGACGCCTATGAACTTAATGATTTGAGAGCAATGTCCAATCTCCGTTTTTCTTTATGAATAAGATTGTGATCGACAAAATTTGTGTCTTGTAATCATTTTCCATTTTTATCATTATGTGCATGTTTATCCAATAACTAAGCTTTTTATTCATATCTTAAATAATTGATTAGATCGTATTGAAGTTTTAACTTGAAAAACAATCAACAATAAAGATGAATGTTTGTTGAAAGAGGATGTGTTTGGGAAAATCTTTTCTTTTTTATGAATATAACCTCTATCAATACAAAGTGTTCCCGACGGCACGGTCAATATTATATATTTAAAGGAACTGATTATAATAATTGATGTTTATAATTAATCATACCCATTTACTTCATTGGAAATCTGAATTTAATGATGAACATTCTCGACCGAACAACATTTTATCTCAACCTGTAATGAAAACAAGATCATGATTTTTACCTTTTATATGATATTTGCTTCGTATTTTACCCTAAAATTGGCCTTTTGTAGTGAATTTTCTGTCACTGCTGATAATAAGCGTTTAGGGAGGGATATACGATCCATACAGAAGCTGAGGGGTCTGAGACAATGTGTCAGAGATTGTGTAGACAGGGGACAGTGTAAGGCTGTAAATTACCACAGAGACAGTCTGCAGTGCCAGCTTCTGGGGGACTCCACCACAGAATTATCACAACTCGTGGACGATGACAGATTCACATTCATAGATATCGCATCTCAGGGAACGGTACGGTATTAGTCATGTGAGAAATCATAGAATAAGTTAATAAAAATACAATGCATAAAATTTTGTTAAGTTTCCAAATAATATTTTTCTATATAACAAATAATTTTTAATCAATTTGAATTGACCCACATTGCACAAGAAAATACCTGGTAATACAAAGTATATGTATTTCTAAATTTTGAAGTATATTTTAATGTTTAAAATTCTTTTATTAGATGTTTCGGTTAAAACTGTAGCACAGTTAGTGCCTGTGTTACTACGTGTCTTTTCCCTTTATTGCAAGTACGCCAGGACAATTAATTCCTACTTTATCACCATGCTTTCTCGGTCCAATCTCTACTCTTCGCTTTTGCGTTGCCTTGCTCCTTTGCTCTCTTCGAACATTGTCGCCTTACTTATTTTCTTCTTTCTGACAATTTCACCTACGTTTCTACTTTTTTTTCCTGGGGTTAATTTCTTATTTTTCTTTCAATCTCATCCATAACTCTATCACCTTTACGTCCCCTACTTTGGAGCCACATTGCTTTCTAATATAATTCAAACGTCATAGCGTTCATTTCTTAGTTATTTATATAATTAGCTGACTCATTCGCCCTCCTTCCTACCCTTTTCTCTTATCCTGATCTATGACTCCATCGCCTTCACTTCAATACATTTGAGCCACTTTGCATTCTTATATAATATATCATTATTTCATATGTTGTAGGACACTCTTCCTACGAATAGTTTGGTCAGACAAATTGTCAACAAATTTGCGTTTTCTCAATCATGACAGAGCAAACGATGGGTGCATGAACCGATTCAGGGTGTTTTATTCCCCATGGCGTTTGTTCCCATCCTAGATATTTCTGAGATTCCTGTTTTAAGCTTCATTTCTATTTGTTTCTTGATATTTATTTCTTATTAAGGCTGTCCAGGCCTTCATTTTACAAAAGTTCTTACGATTAAGAACAAATCCTTTGTTGACTGTAAAAAGTTTTAATAATAATACGTATTTCTGTGAAAAAATTGCTTACACAAATATATTTTTTTCAAAATCTATTTAAAAGATTAAGAAGACCAGTTTCACAAGGTACATGTAGTTGTTCGTACAATTTTTTTTGGTCTTTATTTCTCCCTATACTTTTTTCATAGCTCCTTGTTCTAATCTTTACTTTGTACCTGAGGAAGTATCACTTTTCATCACTACTCCTTTCCCTTGACCCTCTTCCTTTTCATTCGTACTTTTCTTTTGCTCCCTTGCATTTCATTCCTGATTTTCTTGTTTACACTGCATTGTTTTCAACTGTGTTGTCCTCTCTCTTTGAAACTTTGTTGTCCCACGATTATCTCTTTCTGATCCCTACTTTACGCCTTTGTCTCTAAACGACGGAGCTGAAACGTATGAAATCGCCTTATAGTCGTTGCCTCGTAACAGAACCCTCTCAATACATTCTAAATACATAATAAAAGAATTGTAGTTCAATTCATTCAGTAATAATTTAATTTCACTTGTATCAAGCAATTTCATTGGCTGAATCATTCAGAGGAACATATAACATTTTGTATAACATAACTTGCCTACGTCACAATGAGTTACGTCAAAAACGTATTACTCCGCTTGACGTTACTTTTAAAATAATGCTCAATTTGAAGCCTTTTTCCGGAGGAAATATTGTCTCATTGTCTACACAGAAATTAAATTATAAGGAATGAAGCTAATTTCAACTTATGTTATCCGATATAACAAAACTTGGGGCAGTTTACGCTTTCTTATAAACCGCTTCGCGGTTTATAAAGCGTAAACTGCCCCAAGTTATGTTATATCGGATAACATAAGTTGAAATAAGCTTCATTCCTTAAATAAATGATAAAAAAAATTAAAACAACATTTAAGATTTAATATTAAAATACATGTTTATTCACCTAAAACGCACATAAAATGATTTTGAAAGAAATTAATACATAAAGACAAAAATTAACGCATTTGTATTAATGCTTGACCATGTATATTTCATATTGTCTACAATATTTTGGTTGTGTTTTTGGCAAAGGGATTACTCTTAGACCTGCTCAGATTTTCATTTTAAAAACCTACCATCGGAGGGGGAAGCTCACTCCTCCATGGCACCTTATCCCACCTCTGAAATTTTAAAGGTCCGTGTTTGTTCTGCTCCTGATTTGTTATGTTTGTATTGACTTAAGAGCTTGAATTCTGTTCGTTATTTCCACATATTTTACCCACAACTTCAAGGAATTTCCAAAAAAGGATGAGGAAAAAATAAAGTTACTTTATGTTCCATACACTACTTTTTATATTCAATGTAATGTCATTCCATGAACAAAGAGATCATAATATGTTGTACACAGACCTTTTCTGCATCCCATATTAAATTTTACCCCACCTCTGTCGATTTTTCCGTGAAATCCTGGCATACGATTGGTTGAAGTCTGTCACGTGAAGGCGGTGGATTACTTATACCCGGTCAGTTGTAAATCCATACCCGGTCAGTTGTAGATCTATACCCGGTCGATGTATTACGTCACAAACACAAACGTGACGTCATAATAGGCACAGTATAAGCGTGATGAAGCATTTAGCAGAGAAAACCATTTATAAACTACAGATAAAACGTAAATGTTTCATCGGTGGGGTAAATTCGTTACATAGTCTTTTAGTGACAGGGTACGGGATGATACCTGGTTAGTAAATTTCATACCTGACTCGGCTCCGCCTCGCCAGGTATGAAATTTACTAACCATACCCTGTCACTAAAAGACTATGTAACTAATAATCTCTTTTCCAAGAGTAACGTGTTATTAATCAATAAAATACAATGATATTCAACGACATCTAATAAACTTAAATAAAAATAAAAGCTTTGTGATAAAATTGTTGTAATTTATAGATAATCATTTGAAAATTGGGTATTCTTTTTTGGTCAGGTCTTTTCCTCTTGCAATATGTCTTGTACAAGAGGATTCTGTGTGAAGCTGTCTTCAGGAATTGATTACTGCTCAGGTGAATTTTTCCTACACAATACCAGTTGTAAAAAAATTGGATTTTCTTGTCCTTGAGAAATTCAAGTGCACATTATGCTTGCTTCATATGACATACCGGTACTTCATGCATACTTTGTTTTCCAGAATTTTTTTCTATTAAATTTCAGACTGCATGACTTAACATCGATTTAATAATGGATACGTTCAATGTTTCATATTAAGCTCTCAATTTTGGACACCATTTATTTTAAAGCAAGATTTTTTTTTTATTTTTTAAATATTTGAAATTTATATTGCACGTGAAACACTATATTCAATTTTCAGGCTATATTTATGCAAGTACATGTACAAGTATTATGAAATAATTTAATATGTAATAAAACTTCAATCCTAATATTCAGTGCCTAGCTGTCCCTTGACTTTTCGTTACTCAAGTCAACTGAATTTTTGCTACGTAAGTGTGAACAACGGAAAGAAATTCGCAGACGCACAGGCCTATTGTGAGACGCTGGGATGTCGATTAGCCGTTCCTCGAACTATGGACCATATGACGTTTTTAAATTCAGGTATATAGAGTTCTCTCAGTAATTTAACGACCATGAATTCATAATTAGTCACATGTTTTGCAGAGGTTTAATCATTACAAAGCTACACTGAAGTTCGTCATTTGTTTCATATTGCATCCGATATTAATTTTTTAAAAAGAAAACGTAGATCAGACCTTTTGTATTACCCAAGAAATGCATTGATTAATTACTAATTATTCTTAGCTTGCTTAGAAGATGCTTGGCAAATTATTATTAATTTAACCACATTTCTGATCAGGTTTTCGATTTATTGAATCTTTATTAGTTTGCTCGAAGCACGTTTTCAAAACTCTCTAATAAAAAGAACATGTATGATGTCATTCAAGTTTTAACAAGAGGGAAACAAAGAAGGTCATTATATTTCAGAATTCATAATTTAATAATATTGACAAAGGCAGTAAATATATCTGGCTGTATACTGAAGTAGAGCAGGTTTGAATTAAACATTAGTGGTGATCAATGTTTTCATATAATTTTGTTTATATATTGATGATGTTAAGGCGTCAATCGAGACAAATAATGACGTTCATTTTAAATACTATTTTTGCCCAACATTAAAAGACATCTTTGTAAAAAGACAAAGAAAAATAATTATCTCGAAGAATTAAAACTTAATAATCCTGTTGCTTTACATAAAGCACATATAATTGCATTAAAAAACAAAATTATTTGAAAATAGACCAAAATTTAATTGAAACTAGTATATGTACGAGTATATATAAGAAAATTAAAGGATTGGTGTATTGGCGTTTCTTTTGTATAATTATTTTTATATTTCCGTACTTTTACTGCTTTTCAGAGTTTTCTAATGGTTACTTGAACAACAATAAATACAGAATAGGAGGTCAGTGGAGCACTGAAGCTGGAGAATGGAGGTGGATTAATGGAAACGCCGTGTTTGATTCTGTCAATCTTAATTTAACAGACTTCGACATTTCTTCTAATAATGGCGATTTGATGTGGGACAGTGACTCAAATCTACGCCAGATAAACACAGGAAATGGAGAGAAATACTTGTGTGAGAAAGTTCTATAGTTTAGAGAGTTTGAGAGAGAAAAAGTTATGTCCTTAAAATTGCAATGTAGCATATGACTTTCAAGACAATAAGTCAAAAGATAAAAAAATAGAAAACTGTTACGCATTTGTACGTGATTTTTTTGTTTGTTCAAGAAATAAATCGCTACAGTATTGTCAAACCGTAGGCGAAGAATCGTTACAAAATGTAGAATGAAAAGTTTTTCTTTTAAAAAGGTAGACAATGTTGGAAAATTGTATTTTTTAAACTAAAAACTTTTCTTATATCCTTAGTGTCGACACAAAACCATTTTTGCAACATTTTGTTGTATTTCCTTTCTTCATACCTTCATTTTTAAAAATTTTAAGCGGATTCCCTGATTTGGATGATCTTTACAATAACTGACCGAAGGACATGGCATTCTTTCAGATTCTTATTTTTAGGTCAATATTTTTTTGTCAAAAACAAAACTTAAGATGGAGCTAACAGAAACAGATATGCAAATTTTACTAGTAAATCAATTAACACAACTTATTTGTTCAACCTCCATCCGCATTCAATTATTAATAAGATTGATTTAATGCCGTAAGAACAAAAAGGTTTTAGCAAGGTAATTAACGGGGACAAGAGAATGCTCATTTCTATAGTAATGCGTTATTCTATGATTAATACTTGTTTTCAGTGTGGTATTCTTAGATTATCTTGAGACAGGTCATTATCACTGTTAGAATGCCTCCCATTCACCCACAATAAAGCAGAAATCTGAAGGATCGACACGAAACGATTTAGGAGAAAATAAAGCCACACTGAATGAAAACTGCCAATAAACTGAACACATTCTTTCCTTAAACTGGATAAGTAAGAGATTTTTTTAAAATAATGGAACATTCTTTTTAAGCATAGATAAATTCTGATATACAACTCAAGGTAAATTTTTACTTTAATGAAAATCGTCAGTAACTTTGATCTGCTGAAAATACCCCATTCATAATCGTAGAAATATTCCCCTTTACCGTGTACAAATAATCGCTTGGAATATAAGACATTAGGTCTTTCTAGTCCTGAAATTGTCATTTTCAACATTATAACAGAGAGAGAGAGAGAGAGAGAGAGAGAGAGAAAAGAGGTCAAAAAGGACAATTTAGTTACTCATTAAAAACCACACAAAAGTACTGCTACAATGCAAAAAGTAAAAGATGTTTATGCGTGATAATTTTCAAACATTAACACCAATTACAGGAAAATTACAGAAAAGTGCATCGAAAAAGTAATAAATTATCCAATTAAAATCTGAAACTCATTTACTGTGAGAGTTTTGGTACATACAGTAGTACATTCTCATTGATCTTAGAGATTCATTTAGGGTAAACTTTCAAGTTTCTCTGTAAGGCGTGTATCGAATATCGAGTCATAAAAATTACCAACAATAGTGGCCATAATGAAATGCTTTACAACCACATTTTCAAACGATGAGTTTTGTCCATTAAAACAAATTTGCGGCAATGCGGAAAATGGCTTCCTTTTTTCCCGTGGCCATTCCTAAACTTAAACCAATATTGTAACTGTATTTAATATCTGACGACAGTTATTTCGTAAATCGGTGAAGAGTATCGTATTTATATAACCATATGTTAAATGTTTTTATGCATGCATACTACAAATTAAAAACTGACACCACTACGGAAGAGAAGTAAACATTCTGTTTGTCCAAGAAAAGTAAGTCTTGTTTGCTAATTTTTATAGAAGAATCATTATATTTATCCATTTTACTTTTCAATTTCAAATTCAAATTTTTAGATATAAAAGTACTTAAAGAACTGAAATCAAAAGCATTTCATCTTGCACTTTAAAATCCTATATTGAAAAATATAAGGATCAACGTATAATTACGTAAAATTTTACAGCTTGAATTTCCAGTATATGTCTTTCACAATTTGATTTGGTTTTTAGACGCAAGACAGTTGTAACAACTTCAATATCTAAGAAGAAGTATGAAATTGATGATGATATATCTACACACTTTAAACTTCCTCATCATCTCAAACTTGACTAGCGGAGAAGAATTGGTGAAAAAACTGAGTAGCGTTATGGAAAAAAGTCTCCAATTTTACAAATTACAGGTACAATGTATTCTCTCTCTCTCTCTCTCTCTCTCTCTCTCTCTCTCTCGAGCACGCACACATGTCTAACATTTAAAACATACATGTATTTATTAATTCAGAATTAAAATTATAATATTATTTAATTGCAAAACATAAAGGAAATTACATTTAAAAAAAAGTAATAAATGTAAAACAAAACACATGAACTTAAGTTAAGATCTGGCTTAGAAAAGAATTTGTTAGTTTTTTGATTGTTTTTAATTTTATTTATTTTTAGTTTTTTTTTGTACTGTCATCTGAAAAATGTAAAATTCACGTTTTTTTCAATCAAATTCAACTAACATCCTTGATATTCCAAAAGCTGTGTTACATTTACTTTGACTTAGGAATACTTCAAAGATCTCCAATATTTGCATCGCCCACCTGACGGGGACAAAGTCACTAAAGAGGTAGGGTGTAGACATTAATTCATGATTACATTAATTTCATTTATCATGTCTTTTGTATCAAGCCTTCGCGAGACAATGCTATATAGAAATCGGACAAAAAAGCAATCTAAAGTACAAACGAGAAGATAAAAGGTTAAAAATGATAGGGATATACCACGATATATATTGTGTATTTACATTTCTCAATGTTTTCTCTGTGATCACTTTTTGAAAGTTAGGTGAAATAATTTCTATATAATTTAACCGGAATGTAAATTTCGCCAAGTAAAAGGTCAGGAGCCTAATATGCTGTCTTTGTGTCTGACGTCATGGGGCGGGAACCATTGAAATTGACATGGGAGGCCTTGTGCATATATTATCTATTTAACAACATTTTAAAAATTATATTCATAATTTAATTTCAAGAATAAATATAAACATAAGGTATATCACTGTCTAGTTTTTGGGTATGCCAGGAACATCTATGATATTTCGAAACATGGGATGATTTATGCATAAAGGGTTCACCTTTTATGCAAATTACCCAACGTTTCCAACTATATATCGTTGATGCTGTGGCATTCCCAACAAAATGGACGATGATTTCTTAAATTTACACCAAGAAATATAAAAAGTTAAGGTATGAAAAGCTAAAACAAACCATTCAAAAAAGGCAAGAGTAAAAATTTATTGCTTGAGTTCTATGGTAACGTGCGTCTTTTTAATCTCCAGAAACAAACTGTTTATAATTTAACTAAAGGCACTAAACCTCAAGAAAAGAGTGTGGTTCCAGGGAGTAGATAAAACACACATTGTACCAGAACCATAGTCGATAAATATATTTTCACAGATCTTGTGTAGAGTTCCATGTTTGCTTAAGGTATGTCACTCGTGAAATTTGTTAAATCAAGGATTTATTGAGAAGTATATTTTGGATAAGTACTCATTTAGAGTGACTAAAAATTGCAGAGAAAATAGGGGGTCAGTGTTCATCTTACTGATCTACGGTACAATGAAGTTGACCTTTTTGCACTTAAATTTTGACTCTTTGGTTAATTACTTAAACCTTTATTATATTTCATCAGATGTAACCATGGCAAAAAATATTATCTTATTTTACGTAAAATATTTTGAATAATATTTAGCATTGAAAAAATCTTGCAAATTAATGCGCGTAAATTATTGTGTGACCTTTTTGCACTAAACGTAACATATTTTGGGGTATTAAAAAACTTAATAGGCTATAAAACATTTTCTTAAATCAAGCTTTTTACGACTGAAGGGCTGATCAGTCACAGGTATCGAGTACTTTAAAATAATGAAAGAAAAAGTTGGGGTCAGTGATGTTAATTTTGAAATATTGGTCAAAATATGTGATTTTCAGGCAAAAAATGGTGTTAATTTTATAGTGACTAATTTGACATATCTTCATTTTTTGGCAAAGTTTGTTGAAGGAAGGTGCAAAACTTGTTCTAAAAATATAAATTAAGACCTATATGAAATATTCCTAGCAATATCGTAATGGAAAATATTCTCCGAGTAAAAGTATGTGAGGCTAAATGTCCAAGATATTAAATTTAATAAATGTGCAGATTTGTAGAATTATCGCTTAATATCCTTCCACCACAAAAAATAATCCCTCACAAATCTTGCTTCTTTGTAGCTTTTTGAGCAGTTTTTTTGTTGAATGTTAAAACATTAACATTGTTGAAATTAAATATGTTATAAAAATTGAATTTTGATAAATAATGTTGAAGTAAGAGGTTCTGAATGAACCTTTTCAAAAAGCTGACGAGTGACCTACCTTAAACTGATAAGATTAACTGATATTCCCTACGATTTGACGTAAAATACGTCATAAAGGGGGCGATATCTCATCATAAGATCAAGCGGTGCATTAGTGTTATTTTTAACTGCTCACAAGAAATAAAATATTGATTAAATAAAAAATTAACAATTTTTAAAGGTAACGAAACTTCCAAATTATCTCTTCATATTTTATTCTGTCTTATTGTAAATGTTGAATTTACATGACATGACAATTCCATTATACAAAATAAGGTTCATTTTAATTATATTTCTAATGTGGTGTCTTCTTTCTTTATTTAGATAACTTTATCAATAAATCAAAGGATTTTAAAAAGCGTAACTGCACTACAACTCATCAAAGAAGCTTCTGAAAGTGCAAAAACTGAATCTGTTTCTTGCAAAGGTCTGCAGAAATGTGAAACGTCTAATATCCCGGAGACTGACATACACTACTGGGTAGGAAAACATATCAAAAAAGTTACGTCACAATGGTTGATATTGCTAGAACTTTCTTCTATGTACTATCTGTGCTCTAATTTGAAAAAAAAATTATTTTTTCCATGGTATACACAACATGAGACAAACTAGCCAAATAAACAACAGTCAATCAAAGTGAACTTTAAAAATGTGTGTATTGTTTTTCTTTTAATGAATTGTGAATAAATTGTTTTATGCTTTTCACAGAATGTGACATATTCCCTCACTGATTTAATTGATATCATGGAAAGTAATGCTCAGATCCACTACGTAAACAAACAGATTTTAGCAATGGAGGATGGAACTATGATGGTTTACCCCTTCCCTCCGAGTGGTATTTCCTCAGAAGTTGTTAAACATTACAGGTAATATGACGTCTTAAGCGATAAGCTGAAAAAGGTAACATGCTTTTTTAATAGTGAATCTATATTATTAAATCCTTCTCAAACTACATCAAAGGATTCAATTAAAAGGACATGGTTAACTTGTAAAAATAGATAAACAGTGCAAAAAATGTTTGTTTTCTTGTGAAAGTTGAGTTCATTTATGTTAAAATTGTTAATGTAACGCGTCTGTAACATACATTCAGACATATTTTAGACGAAATGTAAGTTGAGATGTAGGCCGTCACCAGAATCAAAACATGAAGGCTTGAGAAGAGAAGTGAATGTTGGTGAAAGTCCCTGTCCAATTTTCTAAAGCAAAAAAAAGTTGACCTCAAACTTCACTAACAAAGCATCTTTGGTTAGAGGGTTTCTAGGGTTTGAAACAATTGAAAGTTAAAGGTCCCGTAGGGAGGTACTCATTAAAAGGATGCATTGTGTGATGTATTTTATTTTACTGTGAACTATTAAACTTTTCCCTCTTGTTTTATTTCAGCCAACTCTACGCATCGACACTCAGTCCAGTAGAGAAAGACCTGGTCATTGTGATAGACAGGTCGGGATCCCTGGCCGATGTTCACGGAACCAAAACTCTGTTACAGATAACCATTGAAGCTGTTACCTTTGTACTGGAAACACTCACTGCTAACGACAGGGTATTATCCTAAAAAAAATCTTAAATTGACTGATTTTGGGATAATAACATTTTTTGAAAATCATTTTTAAAGAAATCATTAAGATTTTAAACTTATTTATGTTTTTACAATAAAATCAAGGATAAGTGGAAAAATTGAAGGATTTTTTTTGGAATGGTAAAAAAACGTGTTCTAAATTTTGTACATGTTTACATACATGTAAAAACAGTACAAAGTCGGCTAATTCTGCACTAAGGACTCATTATTTCTGTAAACTTGAAGTATTTATTATTTATTTCCTTTAACAACAGTTAATTCCCTCGTTTCGATATGTCCTAGTGAGCTTGAAATAAAAGATACCACTTATCTGTTTCGTATTTAGATAATTTACTCGTAAAAGAAGTTAATGGTAATGTAACGACCGTGTTTTATGATAAACGTGATGACTTTAACCTTAACTTCCGATATTTATGCAACAGTACACCTTCATCACCTACATAATGATATTTTTTTATGTAAGAAAAAATTTTGTTTATACATAACCCTCAAGTTTTTCATGTGTACATAATATTTTCCCCAATACATTTTGTTAATTATTGTACTACTAATTCAACATTCAGTGGGTGAATCCATGTAGAAAGAATTGCAGTGTAATTTTGGTTTAAGTTGGGTAAATCTTATCGAACTTGTAAAAACAATCATTGTTTGATACTTAGACAAAGAAGCTATTTTTAGAAAGATTATTTGTCTTGGGAACCAGTATTTCATGTCCATATTTATAGGTAATGCATCGCGCGAGGGACAGGAACATCCCAGGAGGTCCGTAGTCACGTGAACCCCAAACTAATCCGGATCAAATTTCAATTACCATCATCATTCCTTTGTTCTAACTTCAGCTGGTTGTACATGCTGTGTTTTTTTTTTTTGTTATCCCACCCACCTTCCCCATACTGCACCGTTTGTAATATTATGTTACAGAAATGTTTTAAATGTTTTAATTATATATACATGTAAATACCATCATTAGAGCTCTCACAATTTTTGATGAATTCCTGTTTAACTGCCTGCCCCCCCCCCTCCCCCAGTCAGAATTTTTTCTCTCTTTTTCCCCCCTGCATTATGGCCTGTTTTCCCCCAATTCAGATAATTTTTTTCTGCATTATGTAATTAATTAAGTCAAATACTAACTGACATTTTTCATAATGTAAGGCCATTATTAAACACTGAATTGTCGACGGATTTTTTTTACGTTATTTCCCGATCAAGACAAGGAGCACACGATGGGTGTGACCAGTCGGCAGAAGATGTTCACTCCTCGGCACTTGACCCCACCCCTGATGTTTTGGAGGTCCGCGTTTTCTCTGCTCAAATTTTGTATTGTTTTTATGAACTTTTGATCTTGATATTGAAAGTCAGTCCAACAAATATCAAGTCTTTCATCAAACTTTTTATTTGCGCGATGTATCCTAAAAAAAAGAACCATTATTTGCCAAAGGATAAAGAGGGCAATTCAGTCATTGAAATGATTTCCAACAACTGTAAATTGTTGAAATAAATTTGGATCAAAATTTTAATGTGCACTTTTCTCCCCAAGATTGAAATGCTTTAATCCTTAATTTAATTAGGTGTATCCCATTATATATGTTGTATTTCTAAGAATGTTATTTCTGGGATTGTCAAATTAGATCGGGATCGTGGTGTTTGATACAGGAACCGTTGTTCCGGGCGCTGCTTCTAGGAAATGCGTGGGAACCAAACTAGCTAAAGCGACGCCAGAAAATGTCAAGTTTCTCCAGAGCATACTTCAGAACATTCAAATAGGAGCGAGAACAAACTATGAACTGGCTCTGCGAGAAGCATTCAAGTTCTTCAAACATTCTAATTACACAACAGAAAGCGAACAAAGAGGTGACAGAGATCTTAATCACTGACATTTTAATTTTTCTTTTTTTAAGGCTAAAATGTATTTAACAAAATAGATACTCATCACCGCGAAGGTTTTGTAAAAATGATATAAGAAAAAGAATGAATTAAAAATATACATCAAAATTATGGTATATACGTCTTTAATTATTGTACTTTTGAATTCTTTAGAAAAAATCATCCTTTTTTTGACGGATGGATTGCCGACTGTTGGGAAAGATCCTGTCAAAACCATTGCAGAGGAGAACAAAATTTTGAACAATAGTGTTGCTATTTTCACCTATGGCATCGGACAACGTAAGTTCAGTCCCTCTCGACATTTACCCGGTTATTTATCCTTGCAGTGTCAGATTCACATTGAGAACAGCTAATTTACGATGAACTTCTAAGAACTGTATTACTCTAGCCTCTCTTCGGCATATAACATTATTATGACACTTGTGTTAACCCTTTGGGTACTGTAACTTATTTTTTTTCTTTTCTGTCAGTAGTATTGAACGATACAATTGTTGATGTTCTACAAAAAATGACTGGCCAGGTAGAAAGTGACCCCAAATACGGAATAGTTCGTGTAAGTGCTATATGTTGCTTTCTTAAATATTGAATTTTTTCATAGATACTAAATATTTATTGATGTTTATTATATTTACTCTTTTAAAGAAAGGCGAATTTAAAAAGATCGCCAATCCTTCGAAATTGCAAGACATTCTTGCCTCATACTGGAAACCATTTAGAAAATCAGAAAATCGTATAAGAGTGTCCCTTCCTTACGATGACAAGTCTAATTTAGGTATTAGTATATCAAATTGTAAAATAACTATATTATGATTTCAAGAATATCGATAATGATAGAAAAAAACATAAATATATATTTAGAGAATTGTAAATATTTTCGTTTTGGTTTAGGTTTTATTACATCTCTTTGCAAACAACTTCATAAAAAAGACAAGAAAATATTCGGAATGGTGTGCATCGACGTGAGACTATCCAGTCTTTTCCGAGAAGTTTTCCTTTTGGAAAACGTTAAAAATTCCTATGCTTTTGTAATTGATGGCATGGGACGAACATATATACACTCTTCTTTAAAACCGATCGCTTTGAATTCTGATGCTGTGATTGTGGATATTGAATCACTTGAAAGAGACGAAGCTGTTGCTTCTATTCTTGAGTCTATGAAAAGGTAAGATACTTACCTTTTTTCCTGGTCTAAAATTTATCAAAAAGAAATCTACAAACAAATCAAATCTGTTAAAAGAATACAACACGAACGTCCCTAAACTCCACATTATTTTTCAATTCGACTATCAATTCATAGGCTTCAAGGTACGTACATATGTGACAAATTGGACGCCTTATTCCACGCAATGGATATTTGAGTTTTAATATTTACATGTTATATACTCTGTATATAAATTTGTATAGGCTGTGTGTTTTTTTTTTTTTTAGATCGACCAATGTTGGTTTTGTTCACTTTTTTATTATAGTATGAAAAAAATTATATTCATTTTTTTCATACTATAATAAATAATTAATGTAAGGGCGGTTGACGATAGAAAAATAAAACCAGCTTTCGTTTCCTAAACTAAAGTTTTGAATTAAGTATCAGTGTATAATATTTTCCTAGATAGTCAAATTTGAAATATTTGTGAGACTTTGTGGTGTTTTTTTTTTTAATCAAAATCAGTTGGGGTATATCGAATCAACATATCATTGAACATGAATATTTGTGAATGCATGAATATCTATGCAATAATGTAGGTCACAACCAAAAACGTATTCAACTGTTGTAGAAGCTTTTATATTACATCGATCCATATACGAATACAAAAAATGCAGTTTGGCTATTTAAGGAAACAATTATTACCCATCGCAATTCCAATAAGGTTTTTAGAAGCCGTGAGTACGAATACCCGCCGCAACTGTCCAAAGCCGATAAAAAATAGGTAGCAACTTTTTCTTTGCCAAACGCCCGAATTTGAAGTGAAAGCTCCGGGTATCAGCTGAGATCTAAAAACCTGAGGCCCCATGTCACCAGAGGCGTTGTATAAAAAGAGACCTGTCAATGGCCTATAAGGCCAAGTTAATTTCTTAATTTGAGACATTTCTCCATGGCTCATGGTAACGTCTCTATACAAAGTGGAAAAAAAAACCCGAATAGGACTTAAAACAACATACATTCAATCAAGCAAAGTACCGCAACATCTGGTCTCTGTTGATATTGCTAATTTCGTAAATTGTATTTGATAATTCACAAAACAATTTAGAAGAATTTATAGCAAACCTTAAAAACCGGGAGAAAAAACTCTCTTACTTGTAGAGGAGAGTCAGGAAGCCAAAGAATTCTCTCAACCAGGGTTTCCTCTCGTGGAAACACTTTTATAGACGGGGTGCAGGAAAGAAAAATGTGGTCAACCTATTATTGGAATCCCGTGAGTACCTAAAAAGTTTATATTAGTCGTAAATAAAATATTTTGGCATGTATTTTAAATTCGACAATAGAAATTATGAAATATACTATAGATAAGGAATTAGATTATTTATGAATGGAAATTGTTCTATTCATATATTCCAGATAAACATGGTTTGTGTTCACAGAAACTTGCTTAGATATAACAATATAATTAAACTGATGTTTTTTTAAACGTTTCAAGATAAATTCTCTGATTTTAGCTAAAGGGAACAAACCTCTCTTTGTGTGTCGTAATAACTGAAGGTGGTGGGGAGGTTTTGTACAATGCCTCTTCTCCTTCACCAGAGAAGTTCAACTATCATCGCCTTGACCTCCTGACTTCGACTGGCGGAGCTTGTAATCACTTCAACCGGTATGCATCTAAAGGTAGTCTAAATACACTTACATTGAAAATGTGAACGTGGTCCTCATTTCTTGTTTATCAACAGTTGTAATTTTAAAATTTGGATTATACATTCAAAATAATTGTTTGCAAAAAATAAATTTAGGAATCATGATATGAAAATTCTTATACATATATATTTTGCCTTCACTCAGAAAAAAAAAATTTTACAATAAAATAACTACCAGAGAACAAATTATTTTGCTTAAGAGAAATAATTTTAACACGTAGTTTTAATGTTTCAGAATATTCGACAGTTCTACTGACTCCCAAAGCTTTCGTGGATCCTGATTTTAATCTAGAAAACGAGGAAGATATTAATGATGTCTTGTCCTATACAAATTTTCTGTCCGGAAAATCGTCAACCGATCCCGGTTTCAAAGTATGTATTTTTAAAGTTCCTCTTTTATTTGTATTTGATACGTCAAGGAAAATTTACATTGACATTTTGTGACAATGAAAGATCAAGTGTAAAAACATTACCATTGGGGCAAATTTATTGTTTTCATTTTTTTTCTAGAATTGAGTAAAATACATGGTTTGTTTTAATTTTTAATAATAAAATCAAATAATATTGATGCTAATAAACAAAAAGACTACTTAGAACCACGAAGTACGTTTCTTCTTTAGTGAAGGTTTTTTTTTGTCGAGGGGGGGGGGGCTTAATTGCAATTGCAAAACATCTTATTCATAACACTCTGGTCAGAAACACATATCTAAAGGACTATGGAGTAAGGTGTGAGACATAATCTTCAATTGTAGATAAAAATTGATAAAATCAACAGCATTTAAACTTGTTTTTTAACTTTAAATACAACCATTCAACCTGAAAAAATTAAAGTCCAGACTTTTTGATAATATTGACAGCTGCTTTTCCAATGCTAATGGAACTCCTTATTTTACTCACCTTGTCATTGGTAGTTTGCAAAATTATTTTGTTATAAATTATTCTGATTGTACTCACAAGTACTCTTAAGTTGGTATCAAAAATATTGAGTTTCTGTAAGGCAATATCTATGTAGTTTTTAGAAACCAGATTTTCTAAGAGTCTGTTAGAATTTCATGGGTACAATTATTCCTCGTTATTATCCGACCTACTTTTATATTCATATTCATATGATGCAGAATTTTTCCAAAAATCGTATACGTGAAAAAAAAATACTTGCTGTGGCATTTACTTATATCAACGACTTATTGTCAATTAATATTGTTTTTTTTTTTTAAATTCTTTTGTCAATACGATATATCCCGGTGAGCTTGAAATAAAAGATGCCACAGAGACCGATACATCTATTTCATATTAAGATATTTCACTTGAAAAAGGCGTTAATGGTAATCTAACAACCAAGCTCTATGATAAACGTGATGACTTTAACTTTTCTATCGTCAACTTCCCTTACATATGCAGCAATATGCATGTACTTACATCACTTGCATACGGAGTTTATATATCTCAGTATTCGAATAGCAATTCGAATAACAAGTTTTATGACCAACGAGATGATACTTTTCAATGTTCAACTTGTTGTGAGGGAAAAGCTGCAAGAGTACTGTGCAACAATATCTTCGAGTAGTGGTGTGAATCAGATATTAAAAATTCCATGGAAGTTCAATTTGAAAAATTTGAAATCAAAAGATTTTACCAAAATCAACACCTTAAAAACTTACGACTTTTCAACTTTTCAATCGTCAACTTCCCTTGTATTAGTTATGCAACAATATACCTTCATTACCTGCTTTACGTATAGTGCAATTTCTAAAGTGGGGTAAATAATGGAGAGGCAAGTTAATGAAACAAGAATATCAGCGTTCTCGTTTAAAATCAACATTTCGTAGTTTCTATGGTCGATACAAAGACGTTGTCAGCAAATGCAATTTATCATTCAGTCAAATGATGACTGACGTTTTTCATTGGTAGTCCATTATTTACACACTGAATTGACGAAGGATTTTTCTGGTATATCCCGATCATGACAAGGAGCACACGACGGGTGTGACCGGTCGGGCCCTCTCCTCCAAGGCACATAATCCCATATCCGATGTTTTGGAGGTCAGTGTTTGCCGCTACTATTTTGTAATTTTTAATTTAATTTTTTTTCTTAATTTTTCGTTTTTTAATAGACTTTTAAGCTTGAATATTGGTTATCTCCTTTTAAGTCATAATGATATAACGAAAACAATATGAAAGCTCAAACGTCCATTCAACAAAACTAAATTCGAGCAGAGCAAATACGCACAAAATCATGGGTGGGGTCAGGTACCATGGAGGAGTGAAGAGATGTAGAGAAATATTACCAAATAAAGAAAGATTGCGTTGGGAAAAGTGTCATTTCGTTAAATTCGTCGTGCAGGTTGGTTTTTGGTTCGCCCCATAGTCCCTCTCGAATGGACGTAGAAATTGTTAATTGGTAAAACGAAAGCGATTTTATATCTGAATTTCGAGTTCAAAGTTTGATTTACACCACAATTAGAATATGCCATGGTACAGTATCAAGTGTCTCTTTTACAGTAGTTAATATTTATGTAAGGAGCAATTAATGGGGCTTGGTTAAAATTTTTTGGTCTTTATTCAACTGCTAGTATATTAAAACACCAGTAAGTATGTTTTCAGCACCAATATAGTAAAAAGAAGAGGAAGGGCGATAACCCTTTCGGTGATTTTCGTTTAGATGTTCAGTACATCAACGTAGTCCATTATTTTTATTCTTTCTATTTCAGACATCCATACTTCAAAGTGTAATTGCAACCTATTATGCAGAGCAGCTTTGGTTACAGTTTCATCACAATCCCTCAATTTGGAAATACATTGGAACAGAAGACGGGGTCTTTAGAATATATCCGGGAACTCAGCTTCCACAAAATTACGACCACACTCAGAGACCCTGGTAAAGTGTCTTTGTTTCCGAATAGCTGTAAGCTCGCCTGAGACTTTGTTGACCTTTCTGTCTGTTGCTTGTAGACTTTGCAAAGTGTCGAATTTCAGCATAAAAAAATGACAAACTTGCAACGAGGGATCCTCAGATAAAGGGGTTCAAATTTGTTACCATGAATGGGAATCCCTCTTCTTGGAACACAGTTAAGGAATCTACTTAATGACATCTTTAAAATTTCCTTTTTTTAAGAAACCTTTCGAAAAAAAATTCATTTGACAGTGCAGCAAATTTCTCCAAATTATGACCAGGGAGTGCCACACTAGAAGAATAAACTTTAAGAGAGGAATATAATATAAGTGTACTTAAAAAGCGTGCTTCATATTTTAGGGTTTTGTTGCGTACAACGGTGCTCTTATTCATGAATATATTATTATATACAGTTACTTAATTGATCCGAAGGGTCGTATATAGTTGGCAGGCGCGGATCATCAGATCTAACGAGACGCGAAGCGTCGAGTTTGATCTGATGATCTGGAGTCTACAATACCCGAGAATGCTTCTGTTTCCACTGACTTGTAAACTATCAATATGAGTTGTATTTTACTTCGTTTCATACCAGTTGATCTGCCTTTTCTTGGCAAGGACTTTACCGGTCCCCAGAAAAACGCGCTAAAATGTAGTGTCGCCGAAGTATATATGAGATTGCGTGAGCGATCGAAAAAAAAATTAATACGTTTTTTTTTTTTTTATTGTTGCTTTTATATTTCAAAATCTAATTCTACTGTTAAAGTTTACTTTAAAACTTCGTTTTTAAACTAAGTGTTTAACTTCGTTCTATGAAAAAAATAATAAATATTGTTTATCCTTGGAAAAAATCGACAAAGGATAAATCTGAAGGAAACGAGTTCGGAGCATGCTTAGTGTCATTTCTTTGGGACTTAGCCATCCTTCCTTGTAAACAAACAAACAAAATGCCGTTGAAGCTGATTTATGACCTTAGAAAAATTACAAAAACAACTGAATTTCTTAACTAATTTAAAAGAACAAGTCACTAACCCTAATCTATCGGAGAGTATGCAAGGACGAAGACGTTAAGACGAAATCTCCCAGGCAGATGCTAGACTAACCCTAATTATATAGTCGAATAATGTACGAGGAAATAATAATCTGTTTGAATGCCTAACCCTAATTCGAATACTAGTGCAAGGACTAACCCTAATCAGTCGAATAGTATGCAAATTTAACCCTTATTAGTTGAGTGACGTAAATCATAGTCCAATGAGCGCGAGGATTTTGCGGATCTGGGGACCGGTAAAGTAAAGTCTACCCGATTAATATTATATATTGTTGAGATATATATTTCTAATAGCTCGAGTTATTTGTTATTTTACAATTTTATCTAGCATCAAGCTCTGGCCAAATTACACGAGGTCAGTATTTCTGAACTGCTCAATTCTAAGCATGAAGGATATGAAAATAACAAACAGTATTCAATATCAAAGTCCATAAAACAATACAAAATAGGAACAGAGCAAACACGGACCTCCGAAACATCAGAGGTGGGATCAGGTGCCATGGAGGAGTGAGCATCCCCTGCCGACGGTCACACCCGCCGTGTGCTTCTTGTCATGATCGGAAAAACGGAAAATCCGTCGTCAATTCAGTGTATAAATAATGGCCTCACAACATTTGACTCAATGATCAATCATATTTGCTGACAAGGTCATTGAATCGACCATAGAACTTACGAAATGTTAAATAAACAGATGCTATGTTAATTAATCAGTAGTTTCTTTATCTTGTTATATGTATTTTACTTATGAGATCTACATTGAAAGCTTTCATCGGTTCTCGGATGCATTTTTACACAAGTATGTTTCATACTGTACATAAATTTTCAATACATCATTTTTAAGAACCGAACCCAATTTAATTCATTTCAAAGTATTTTAAGAATAAGGATCATGCTAAAATAACGATTCATTTCTTTTTAGGTATAAAAGATCGATTGCAAGGCGAGGTCAAATTGTGATAACTGGGCCATATCCTGATTTATTGGGAAGTGGACATGTTATTACTGTCTCAAAAACTATAGAAACCAGGTAAATGAAGGTAGTGATAACGAGCGATATATCATGTAAACAATAATACCAGCAAATATATTTTTTGTGCGAAAAGCAAATATTTTATCCAAAAATGTGGAAAAAATCAAATGACAACCATTTACATGTACATTCTTCAAGTCACTTAAAACCTTGGATGAAGCCCATTTTAGAAATCTAATAACACATCTACAAAATATGATCATTGGAATTCAAAACAGGAAAAAAAGATTGAATAAAAAATTACTTTACCTCAACTTTGAAGGGATCTCTGACCCATAGACTTAGAGTTGAAATCCCAACTCCTTCAGAATTACACAATAAAAAAATGTCCATGGATTGATTTGCATTTTTGGATTGTTTTTGAGTAGAAAAAACATAATAAATTCCTAGAGTATGAAAAAATCCAATATACATATTTTTTGTGATCAAGTGAGGGACTTTGTTCTAATTATATACAAATTTAGATTTTTGATTTTTTGATTTGTGTATTTATTTTATAATTTAAAGACAATTTCGAAATCTTACAAATTTCCGCAAAATTATTACTCTTGGAAACAATTTATTTATATAAAGATATAAATGTATCCTTAAAAATAAAAGTACTCGTGCATTAAATGATTCATTATTTTAGCTACCATCGCAACCAGCAAGTGTTTTTAGATAAAGTCAAAATCGATATCAAAGTGAATGAAATGAAAGGAGAATATGACCGGTAGTAGAAAAAACAACAACATTCTTTATATTTATCTTACCCCTTGTATAGAAGTATTTACATAGAAAAAAAAATACTTAATTAGATATGTAAAACCTCATGTATGCATACAAAATAAGATCTATAATAATTATAAAAAATAGGATGATATCATATTGTGATTACCTGTTGTCTACTCACACACAACTTTCGTTATATATCTTTTTTTTTTTAGGATGTTGATGAATAATACGTTTCTAATCGGTGTTGCTGCCACGGACATTTCAATAACGTATTTCTACCAGTTCATGAGTGAATCTTCACTTTGTCAAGAATCTCCAACAAGGCGAGACATATTATTTAATGCATAAGGATTTTATTTTCCCAATAGTTCAATAGTTTGTATCGTAAAAATAAATATTCAGGGCAGACATACATATTTGATATTTCAGATAATGAAAAATTTAATTTATACCCAATATTTAAGCAATTGATATATTCCATACTTTTGAACTTGAATGTTGTTCGCTGTCTCCATATATACTTCATCATGTTTATTGAATTTCTCTTTTAAAAAAGTGTAGGTTATAACATCTGACCACCGACTTGCTGCATATGACTTTAATTGAGCTCTTTGAATTCGAACTTGCGTACAGATATTGTATAAGAATTTGCTTTGCATTCAAACGGAGTTATAAATGTGATGTCATGCACGAATTAAAAAAAAACGTGCATGAGATCTACGTATTAAAGAGGTTTAGATCAAATGTTTAGGTTTTTTTGTAATTTCTTTACTGACTAAATTTTGCTTCTCTTTGAAGATGTTCCGTGATAGACGACAGCGGAATTCTTGTCTTGCATGATGATTTTGTAGACATTTCAACAAAATCTCTTGATATTGAAGATATCCATATCACGCAAAAGGTGAGTCAATCAGTGTAACTTAAAAGGAGAATTTCAAATTATCATCTCATTTGGATATACTTCATCCGTGAACAAATGCAATAAGTTTTCACTGTGCTTTACAGATTAAGAATAGAAAATGATATACAGTTTAATTACCAAAACAGAAGTTTTTGGCTGATTACATGTACATGTATATGAAGAAAAAAAAAGTTTCATATGTGTTAAAATAATCTAGTTTACCTTAAACGATCTAAACAATTTTATATAACTTTTCGTAGGAGCCTATAATTGCAAAAAACATGCTGGAAAACGGTGTTCTGAGCCGAAAGTCGTATTTAGATGTGTACAAACGGAGATTACAGTATACGTTTAGGGTAAGTTTTGGATAAAAGAATTTAGACTCAAAGATACGCCAGTGTTTTTATCTACGACTTGTTTAATATGAGGAACTCTTTTGGTTTTAGGAGATCGTTTTGTGTATGTCTGTTCGTTTTATGTTTTGGAGCCAAAAACTTGTGTTTTATAAAAACTCTCATCCTGTTAGTTTTTCCTTTATTATTGGCGTGGTGGCAGCGGTGGGATTATACTCGAACCCAACATCCAAGGTAAAGGAATTCCCGGCAAACGACGCATAACAGGGACAGTTTTCACGTTAGCTGTTTACAGTTTATGAGTTTACTCTTACGGTCAAACACATCATGGCCGGCAATCGCGCTCCAAAACAATGATCCTTGATCAAAAATGAAACAATTACAACATTTGAGGCGTGGAAGCAAAACCTACAGTATACACTTTCTCTCGATCTGAACTTCGCAATTATCTTAGTGGACGGAGCAACATGGGCTAAGAAAACCCCAGCAAATCCTAGACGTGGCCTTGCCAATGACGGACAAAACGTGACCGAAGAAGCACGGTGGACAGCTGCACAAAAGGTAGCCCTACTTGGAACTCATGCTCGGACAAATCGCTAATTATTGCCCAATCATCTCAAGGAAGACAATTGTTAAGAATTCCACATCTGTGAAGTCGATATGGCAAGCTATTCGAACACATTTTGGATTCCAATTTACAGGGGCTCATTTTTTAGACTTTGATAACATTCGCCTGGAACCAGGGGAACGACCTGAAGAGCTGTTTCAGAAATTAACCAGCTTCAATGAAGACAATCTACTCCAACATGGAGGAGGCATAATTTACCTTGGTGAGCCCCCTGAGGCTGATGAGGAGTTATCACCATCCCTCGAGAACCTCATCACATTGACCTGGATCCGTCTACTGCACAAGGATCTACCACACCCCTACTAATGTGTTCGGAACCTTTTATTTTTCGGTGTTCTGCAAATCATAAAACCCGATGAGTTCAGAGTAGCTCTGACAATTGCTCTGGCGAGAATTAGCGAGATTTCAGCGAGATAGGGTAAATTATTCACGGAAATGTGGCTAGGAAGTGACTAGCACGTGGAGACATGGTAAACAAAAAAGTTATGTTGCGTTTTAGTTTTCACCACCCTATAATATCATTCTGTAGAAATGTACTTCAATCGATCTTTCTTGAATTCTTTCAAGTTTAAATTATTCTTAAGTATTCTCTATGATACAATTTTCTGCTGTCATGAATTAAAATTTCTTTATGGACAAATATTTTGCATGGGAACCGAGACTATATTTTTTGTCGTCAGATTAGCAAATGAGGCACCAATGTGACTTTAACTGAAAAATCAGATGAATGAGAATTGCATTATGGGTTACTATGAATACTACAGGAATTTTACCTTGATAAATTCCTTTATCGTTCTATCGGTGAATGCAATTGTCATGCAGATTCACTGGCCAAAACACATGATCACGAGTATAGTTATGAAAAAAAAAGTTTTGTCCATTTAAAAGCTTAAGATATGCGGCTCGTTTTCCTTACCCTTGAAGAGCTTGTGTTCTGAACTTGACACAAACTACATATACATTTTATCAAATATATTTTTCTCTAGTTAACAACAAATTAAAAACGCCCGTGATACTCTTCATAGTTTCTAATGTTTGCCTTTTGTTCATGACTTTTTTTTTAATTTTGCACTCCATTGACATAATCATAGATTGACCTGAACCACGTGTTCGAAGTAACATGTAAACGTGTATTTGGCGTAAACGTATTCAATCAACAATTGGTCAGTTGCTCGTTTAAGAAACTCAAAGTGCGCATTAATAGCAATAGCCATATAAGGCAAACAAAGGTTTGTCAGTGTAGATGATATTACACATTTTTTAACAGCGTATCGGTCGCTAGTGAGCTGTAATTTCTGCAGTTAACTATAAGATGTATTAATTGGTATTTAACCCCCCCCCCTTAAGCCACCCATTTCTGTTGAAATTCATGAAAGTCTTTCAGAATGGCGTGGAAACACATTTTTCACAGGACATATTTTCAGAACAAACAGGCTATAGCAATTTCCAACTTACTGCCAATTTTATTTATAAAACCGGATTCCCTATAACCTTTGAATAGGTAAACCTAACCCACGTGTCTTGAATTTATTGTAGTCACAATAAATTAAAAGGGTGTACCAGCCTTGGTTAAACAACGTTATGACCCAGAGTTAATGTGGGAAATGTCATCAAGCTAGCCTTAAACCAGAAATATCTTTTTTTGGACAGCCTTCTCGATGAAATGCGTTTGAACAATGATGCCAAAGTCATTCGCGCAGCCTTTAAAAGCTACAATCCACCTCCGTCCACAATGCAACGGACTCAACATATTCGCACGAAGACCAACAAGGTATGCCCATTATGCAACACAAGCAGGAAAACCTACGCTCTGATCATTTTCTAAGCACCTGCAAATTCTTACCTCAAGATGACGAGCCAGACACCTATGCGCTAGCAATAAACAAGGGGGGGACGATGCTGATGAGGAAAATAGTCCAGTAACCCACTCCATGACGATCAACTCTATGACCTGGAAGAAGTCCCTACTTCTATGTCACATGTATATCAGCACAAAACAATCTCCACAAATGAAAGCTTACTACAATCAACATGTCATCCACATAACATTAGACAGTGGAGCAGAAATCAGTATGAATAGAGCGTGCGTTGCTGAGCTCCTTATCACTTGATGTCAAAAAGTCCACACAACATGCGTTACAGGCTGAAGGCACCACTCCGCTAGAAATAGTAGGTGATACACACTTTGATGGACCCAGAAAACATAACGCTACATGTTGAGGCCCTAGTAGTGAAAGATCTTGATGTGGACTTCCTAGCAGGAATCCCATTTATGTGTGCTAATGATATAAGTATGGAGGCGTTACACAGCACTTCATGAAATTATGATTGGTGACCTCCGTGTTATCCATTACCATACTCGGGAAGGAAACCAAAAGCACCACTTTTTATGCGAACTCATGCATATGTTATGAAGTCCTCATCTACCACAGTATGGCCTGGATCACACCTTGAGCTTGACGTACCAGAACACATCCCAGCTGCGGGTACAGTGGCTTTTGAACCCCGCGGTGAATCTCGATGTGCACAACACATGTGGCCTAGATTTGAAATTGTTGAGGTAGTAGCAGGAAAAATTCGCATAGTCAATAATACAGATGAACCCAAGCAACTGAAGAGAAATGAACATTTCTGTCAAGTCCTTCCTACTATACCGGCATCAAACAACACTAATGAGACAGTGTGCAGTTCCTTGCCAACCCCTGAGACTTCACTACATGTTTAGCACTGTCCCCCACTCAGGTACTGTCAAGGTCAATCCTGACCATATACTCAAGTGACGTGGCTCTCATGCGAAATCGAGGCTTTGTGGATATCTGCAGCCATAAAACATTTCAACCCTTACATCATCCAGTCAGCCCACAAAACATGCGTCCTTACAGACAGCAAACCGTGCGTACAGGCTATACAAAAGCTTTGCCATTTGAGGTGTGGAAGCTCTCAGTGACATCCTTCCTCTCTACAGCTAGCCGTTACCAGGTTGACCTACAAAATCTTGCAGGTTTCCGTCTAACTTCGCCAGCAGTGCAGCAGAATGCAAAATCCTTCATGCCAAATATGATACAAATAGGAATTGCTAATTGCGTGTTGCAAAAGTCAAAGACACAAAATACCATTAAAATGGAAACCTTGCCATTTACCCTTTACAACTAGGTTTTAGAGTGTGATAACATTCGCCTGGAACCGAGTGCCGGACCTAAGACGAACTCATACACACTTAAAACAGGGTACCGGATCCTCCGAGAGGTCAAGCATATTTACAACATAGCTACAATTGCAAGAGATGGTTTACTTGTGGCACGCAGGTCTAATCCACTACAGCCACCAACTGAGCTCATCATAGCAGTGTCCTTGATGGCCTTGTAAATGCCCTTCACATTCGTTTGGATCACCCTACAAAACACCAAATGTTGTTGGTCATAAAGCGCAACTTCTATGCATTGGGTTTGCCTCAAGCAGGAAGACCGTGTATGTGACTCTTGCCAAGCACCTGCAAATTCACTCAAAAAAATTCCAAATAGACACATTGAACAGTCTAGAACCTCCCCTTGATGCTCAAAACTTTGCTGCTGTCTGCATAAAGCAGAACCACCAACTAATCCTGGTCTTAAGAGAAATCGGTAACCAGACATAGCCTGTCCTAGTTGCCGAGCTCACACCTTACAGAGAAGCACTGCTCCTGCTGTGCATGGTGAAACACACTTGATGGGCCAAGAGCTATTATCCGTGTTGACCCTGCTCCAAGTTTTGTGGCCTTGCTAGCAGGAATGACCTCTTGGATCACTATAGCATCAATCTTGAAATCGGTCGAGTTAAAAACCCTGATAAGAACCCAGTACCGAAAAAGCCGTTGCAGAACTTGCAGGATGTTATGAAATCCACAAGAGCCTGGAGGAGGCCCAGTCTCGCAGCATAGCCTTTCCACTGCCGTAGCAAGACTAATTCCCGTATCCGTAGTGAGGGCCTGTCGGCACAGAAATGTACCCAACACAATCAGTTCACACACGAACAACTTCCCATAGTGAGGCAAGCTCAAAGGGACTCTAACATTTCAGTCAGTGCATGGTCCAAGTCGAACAACAAAAGGGCACAGTGTCCAGTTCCTTGCCATCCCCTGTCGGTATTCTACTGTATTTGTATTCGGACAGAGAAGACCAAAGCCCGTCCCAGATATATTGTAGTCTCGGTGATTGATGAGTGGTGATATGTGAAAAAATTTTCCGGTCAACAATTACGATCTAGCTCGTACAAGATCAAAGCAAGTGAGTGTTACCGTGTTCCCACAGAAGTAACCTGTAAGTCCCAACGACAATGCATCCCTGAAGACGAAGACCTGGAAGATATTCCTATCTCCCTACTCGACACTTCTGAGAAGCTTCTCCCCTCAAAACCTGCAGGAACCATCCCACAAGATAAGGTCTCTACCTATGAACCACCTCCGATTCCAGAAGTGCTATGTACACCCCCACACACAACCGCAAAGGCACAGGAGGAAGAGCGGGGATCCGGATACAGAGAACGAGGTCCGAGATGCCTCAAATCACCCTCAGAGAGCAAGAAACCCTCCGTCTTACTTAAAGGACTATGTTGTATCCCTGTGAACAATTATTCCCTTAATTAATAAGAACGAGCTGTTTTGTAAGCAGTTCTTAAACATGTTAAAGTTTGACTTTAATTTGTACACTTCATTTTCTCAACTAGTTTGCATCTGCCACAGAGAGTGTGTTTATAATTGCTTTATATAAGAGGTTGTGCCAGTGTTTTTATGTACGACTTGTTTAATATGAGGAACTCTTTTGGTTTTAGGAGATCGTTCTGTGTATGTCTGTTCGTTTTATGTTTTGGAGCCAAAAACTTGTGTTTTATAAAAACTGCCATCAAGTTAGTTTTTTCCTTTATTATTGGCGATAAGATTTTTTCCCTGCAAGCATGGTCTATGTTTAAATCTATTTCTTTTGTTTGCAGGTGTCTCCAGTTAATTTTACGAACTCTCATTACCAACTGCTTCCTTTACCGAACAGCAATCTATTTATTTTGCTAGTACGTCAACAGTTCTTCAACACACAGATTCAATGTTGTGGTGTAAGTAAATCTCAGAGATCTAATCATTTATTTCATTTTTTTACAATGCTGAATATAATTTTACGGTATTTATTTTAATTTCTACTAAATTGGATATAATTTTTTTAAAAATGCATTTTTAATAAATAGATTTAGAGATTTTATTGCCTTCCAGATAATTGTTGAATTAATTTATTAGCACAATATATTGTGAATGATTATATCTTACAGGGTGGGGGGATATAATATGGATGTTGCCTTAAAGAGCTTGTGCGTAAAGAAAGCATTTTACCCAAATTTGACTTTCTGAACTCTTTTGCAAATGTAAACTTTGGACATGATTTTTGAATGGTTAGACCTGGAGCGTTTGAACTGTTCACATATTAAATGTGACAAGACCTTACCTTAGGTGCCACCAAGTTTTACTGTTTATTCTTTGAGATTGACCTTCGTTAAACATTGGCCACGCTTTTTGAACGGATGATTAAATGACTGTCTTATCATTAGTACATTCCTTGTGGCAAATCCTTTCCATTGGTACCAACAATTCGACCAAGACTCTGGAGTTTGACTTACTTTTGAAAAACTCACACTTTTGTAATATGTTTGAATAGTTGGTTTTCATATTACACATTTTGTATTCCCTGTGATGGGAACTTCACTTCGAAAGCAACCAACGATATCGAGAATTTGACCTTCTGTGGAAAAATTCTAACCTTGGACTTAATATTTGAATTATTCGTGCAAGAGTTTTTATATTTCATGGATCTTTCCTTGTGACAAAATTTTATCTCAGACTCCATTACTTTTTACGTTTTGATTTTGGAGTTTGGCCTACTTTTGAAAACTTGGCCATATGTATATTTTGTGACAAGGCCTTTCATAAGTAATTAATGTTTTAAACTCTTGACTTTGACCTTGGAGTTTGCATTTAAGAAACACCAAGGTCCTCTATGGAATGTCACCAAGGCATAAAATGTATCAGCGTTTGCAGAACACATCTTCTTAAAAAATACTTTTTAAACAAATTTCATGCATATGAATATTCCAATTCCAGAATTTTAGTGAATTTCCTGCTGGCCAACAATGCGTGAATAAAGCTGAATGCGAATGCTTATGTTACAAGACTGCAGCGTATGATTACTGCGACAATAATTTTAAGCGGGAGAGGTCTGTAGGTTCTGTTTTATTGATTTTGTACACAAGATAATTTATTTTTGTCCCCCGCTTTCGCGAAAGCGAGGGGGCATTAAATCTCATTCGTCTGTCCGTCAGTCCGTCCGTCACAAAAAAATTAACCTTGGTAATATCATTTGATTGAGAAAAGATAGGGCATTCATATTACACATGTGTATTACCTGTGACAAGACCTTTCTAGATACACTCTGATTTTTGTCCCCATGACCTTGATCTTTAAGTTTGACCTACTTTAAAAAATTAAAAATTACATTGAATTGTCCATAACTTTCGAATGAGAAAAGATAGGGCTTTAATATTAAAAATGCGTATTACCTGTGACAAGACATTTCTTAATACACTATGATTTTTTACCTCGTGACCTTGACGTTGAAATTTGACTTACTTTTCAAAAACTTTAACCTTGGTCATAACTTTTGAATAAGAAGAGATATGGCTTTCATATGACACATGTATACATGTATTACCTGTGATAAGACCTTTCTAAATATGCTATACAGTAACTGTTGATGCCGCGACGTTGACCCTAAAAATGGTCCTTCTTTTTAAAAATTTAAACATTACTTTGAATTGGCCATAACTATTGAATGAGAAGAGACAGGGCTTTCATATTATACATGTACGCTATATACTAGTATTACCTATGACAATATCGTTCTAAATACACTTTTCACCTCGTGACCTTGACGTTGAAGTTTTGACCTACTTTTCAAAAATGCTATTTTTCCATAACTTTTGATTCACAAGAGATAGGGCTTTCTTATTTAACATGTGTATTACCTGTGACAAGATATGTCCGAGATGATATGATTTCTGACCCCTTGACCTTCAAAACTGACCTAATTAAAAAAAAATCAACTTCGGTGATAACTTTTAAATTACATATGGTAGGGCATTTTTATTTGACACAATATGTCATAAAAAGACATCTCACTCACAAAGACACCGAAAGCGGGGGACCACAATTCTTTGAATTTGCTTTTATTATTAATATCATACTCCAAAATGGGCTAAATCATATCTTGTTCTATTAATAGAAGAAAAGTTTAGTTTACGTTCCTGTAATTTTGTAGGGAAACCCTTCATTCTCCTATCTGCACTGGTGGACCATCAATAGCCAATGCAGAACCGCTTCGAGGAATTCACAGACCCCACAATGTACAAAGGTGTTTTGACACGAAATGTTCAGACAAAATATCAAAAAGGTAAGGCTACTGAATATTTAATGATACTTTGAGTATGAAAGAAATTAATAGCCATTCTCTGTAAGGATTTAAACTCTTATATAGGGAGTGTGGCACGCAAGGTCTTGCATTTTTATTAAACTTGGCACACATTCCTATATTGATGTACTAAACTTTAACTCATAATTAAATAATTGCTATGGTCTATGGTTACCATGACAACTATTATGAATTGTTCATGGCCTAAAAATCGCTAAATGATAAAAAAAATGACCCTTTTTGACTTATTAAGAGTCTTTAATATTGTATATTTATTGACTGAGTTCGAGAGCAACATGCATTTTATCGGTCCCAAAGAACCAAACTGTGTGCCTGAGGCCGTTAGGCAGACAGTTTGGTTCGAAGGTCGCCAAAACGCATGTTACCCGAGAACAAAGTCATTAAATAATTTGTTATACCTTTAATTTAATTTTATTTTTTTTGGACATACATGTATTTTATATTATTACCTAACCTATTATATAAAATGTAATAAGGCATTTTGAACTGTTTCACGATTCATTTTATGTTTTTGTGTGATCATGAAACAGTCGAACTGCTGACCGGGCCACAGAATGAACTGTTGCCTGTTTAAAGCATCATCGGGATATTCAAGCATTTTGATGATCACAACATCACTATTTACCTGCTATATAATTGACTAAATTGGAATAAAACACACAGTCAAACAATCAATTTATTAAGTATTAATTAAAATTATTAAAAATTAATTTAATCTTTACATTCTGTGTTCAACTAATTAATAGACTTGTATGTGTATAAACGGTTGATAAAACTCTTTATTGATTGTTTGTGTGTTTTTATTCCAGTTTAGTTAATTATATAGTAGGTTATTTAATAAAACACTTATTTAATGACTACTCGGTAAAACAGTCAAACTATTGTCCCTCGGAAGTGGAAAGACCTGGGAAACTGTTGCCCTCGGCCTTTTGAAAAGCCTGGTATCATTTTTTTGTGCGGGCATTTGGGAAAAAATAATTACTCGTAGTTCTAAAATAAACTACAAAGAAACACTTGGCATGGTTACAAACTGTAAGCCAATGATAAGAAAATAGTCTTTTTCATAGAGTTTATTTTAAGTACTGAGAGTGAGAGATAGTACAGATGCTGATAATATAGTGGACCCCGATAGTGGACGTGATCGTAAGTGGCTCCTGGTCCTATAATGTCTCTATATGGAACGCCATAGCTGCCTTATGTGACTATTTTATACGAAGGTGGTGCTCTGTTATATTATGCTGTGGTTATTTCATATGAAGGTGGTGCTCTATTATATTTGCTGTGATTATTTCATGTGAAGGTGGTGCTTTATTTCATTATGCTGTGGTTATTTCATATGAAGATGGTGCTTTATTTCATTATGCCATGGTTATTTTACATGAAGATGGTGCTTTATTATATTATGTTGTGGTAATTTCATATGAAGGTGGTGCTTTATAATATTATGCTGTTATTTATACAGAGAAAATTGACGCAAAACTCAATATAGAATTTATATTTATTTATTGTGGCGAGTATTGGCCGTGGCACAGTACAAAATTGTGGGACGCCATTTCAATTGGGCGAACCCACCAAATTCAAACACCAACAATGTGTGTTTCTTTTTTCTAACCGTCCCGGGTTAACCGCGGAGGGTCAGCACACATACAAACTGTTCAAATCAATCAATCAATCAATCAATCATTCAATCAATCAATAAGTCATATCTCAAATTCCAAATATCAAGCATATCAACTTATTTTATCAAATCTTGTATATCATATATCATTAATATCTCAAACTTCATAGATCAAACATCTCAAACTTCAAATATCAACATTTTTCATATTTCAAACCTGTACGATGTAGTACAGTTCTAAAGTATATATTACTGTCACCAAGAGTAAGCTTATTAGCTTAGTTTACACTAGCATTAGCATTTCAACAAGGTGACAGTTTATTACAAGTTTCACACAAACATTCAGTTATCAGTTGACTTGGTGTGCGCAGACGCTTCACACTAATGACTTCTCCTTGAAAAAGTGCCACGACAGTTTCTTTTAGTTTAAAATATCAATCCTATGACCAACTATATACTACCAATTTGATTTTATAAACGATAGAAAGTTTCACAATTTTGCAACACTATTCGGTACGGATAATGCACAGAGACAATTTAGCGCATGTTTAGCACAATCCTTCAGGCTGGCAATGGACTTGATGTGGGAATCATGTGGTAGATTCTTCACTTTAACTTCTCCTTAGACATCACCAGGATATTTTTTCTATGGGTATAAGGTATTCATCTCGGCAAGCAGATCAAAGCTGTTTCACTGCAAAATAAAGCAAAAAACCAAGCAGCAGAATATCCTTCTTTACTTAGAGAAAATGGAACATTCTAAACATAAGGTAGTGGGAGGGCGGGTTTTTAAAGTTACAAAACAAAATTTCATGTATTTTATTGCAAGCAATTGTTATGCGTCTTTACCTTCGAAAGGTTCAGGAGAAAGGAATGTGAAGATCAAACCCGACCTTTTATATACTACACTTGATGTGTCAACCGAACCCGACCCCTAAAAGCCAACGTTTAAATAACAAATACTTGGGACCTATAAACTAGTTTATAGGTCCCTTCAAATATACTTTTCTCGTAAAATAAAGGCATCTATTTTGTATACACAAATAGATGCTATTATTTATACAGAGAAAATTGACACAAAACTCAATATAGAATTTATATTTATTTATTGTGGCGAGTATTGGCCGTGGCACAGTACAAAATTGTGGGACGCCATTTCAATTGGGCGAACCCACCAAATTCAAACATCAACAATGTGTGTTTCTTTTTTCTAACCGTCCCGGGTTAACCGCGGAGGGTCAGCACACATACAAACTGTTCAAATCAATCAATCAATCAATCAATCATTCAATCAATCAATAAGTCATATCTCAAATTCCAAATATCAAGCATATCAACTTATTTTATCAAATCTTGTATATCATATATCATTAATATCTCAAACTTCATAGATCAAACATCTCAAACTTCAAATATCAACATTTTTCATATTTCAAACCTGTACGATGTAGTACAGTTCTAAAGTATATATTACTGTCACCAAGAGTAAGCTTATTAGCTTAGTTTACACTAGCATTAGCATTTCAACAAGGTGACAGTTTATTACAAGTTTCACACAAACATTCAGTTATCAGTTGACTTGGTGTGCGCAGACGCCACATGGCTGCAAGTTGGCACAGCTTGCAGTCACCCCACACATTGGGGGGAAGCAAAGCAAGTCAACTGGACCACGACCAATACTGCCAAGACCCCCCTTCCCAGCTAGATCCTTGCACACATCTTGATTCCTAGATGTGCATATCCTTCAGCAGACTTAGACTAAAGTATTTTGAATTTCCCTTAATTTAGAAAAGGTTTTACAACACATAAGGCAATCAAATCTTACCAAATGTGATGTATCTCACCTAGTTCCTCAATGCCTAATAAAGCTTTGTCTTGTAGAAACTTACCTGTCTATTAATTCCTTCTAAATGTCTGAGCAACCTTGCAATGCTCTTTACCACCATAATTTTTTGTTTCTCCATTATTCAACGCAAGTTAGATGTAAATGGTTGTAGTTAATCAAAATTAAAGATCTGGGTGTTTTTTTTTTTTTTTTTTTTTTTTTGGTTTTTTTTTTTTTTTTTGTTTTTTTTTTTTTTTAAACAAAATATTGGGAGTTTCACTCAAGAGAACTACCTATATCATAATTCCTGTTTAAAAATTGCTAGGAAAGCCATGTCCTGCTGTTGAAAAAACCAAATTTTATATCTCCGAAGACGACTCATTCACTCTCTAATTAGCCAATTGAAGCAGAGCAATTTGAAATTCTTAATCATATTCAATTACAAGAAGGTACAACACCATTTAGTGATGGTTACAATACTTGTGTACTTGACTAATCTTATTTATGTGCTAATTGACTAAGTCCCTTCCCAATTACATAGATTCTTTCAATAAATATTATTAATGCCTGTGATACATGTATGTGCATCTGAGCTCTACCGCTCTATATGACCACATTCTTCCACTGTGTAGCCCAAAATGTAAAGCAAAGTCTAAAATTCTTAAAGGTATAGATTTTTGATTATTAATTACATCAAATGGAAATATTTTATTTTATTTATTTATTTATTTATTATATGCAATGAGCCTGAATACACGTATTGCATGTACTGCTATCAATATGTGCTTGATCCTTCTTAATAGTATTTTGATTAAAAAACATACACCAAGTGAAATTCGTTTTACATGTAAATGCAAGCCCAAGGGACAATGCGCAGTCCTAAGTTTTAAAGTCCGCATAATAAGAACAGAGTTACAAAATAAAAGCACCCTGTGAGGAACTTTAATAGCCCAAACATCTTAAAAATGAAGTCAAATGTACATTCAAGGTTGAGCAATCTGTATAAAAATCCAAAAACATATAAACTTTCTGTGAGAACTCTTTTGAAAATTAATTGATACATTGTTAGGGATTTAAGGAACTTGCTTAATTGTGTCACTTCTTGTGTGTAAATATAACCAAATAGTTTAAATAAGTTTATTTGCAACATACATTCTGTTGCATTTATTATAAGTTAACTTGGATTCTAGAAGTAATTGTAATTTAACTTGGTATTTTTAACACTGTTATCTTAAGTAACCTGAACTGATCTGGAAGGTCATGTCTACCTACATCTCAAATATCCAATATCTCTACTAAAAGCTTTTCCTAATCCCAAACGTTTAAGAAAATGAGATTTGACTATTCCTTTTTTGCTTTAATTATTAAAAACCATAATATATTCATTTATAAATGATTACAAAACATTCTTGACATTTCTTGGATTACATATTGCAATTTCCAACCTTTCATTTCCACTTTATTGGATCAAAACAAAACTATCCTAGTAATTCCAGTCTTAGGCAATGGATGGTTTATGGTTATATATAAGTAATTTGTATTTTCCTTTTCATTCAAGAATTAATATGAATTGATACATTATGTTGTTTAACAATGAAGATGCCCCCCCTTCTCATTTTCACCTTTGTATTACAATATTTCAATGATCATTTTGTTTCCAATTGAACAACTAGAAAATAGAATCAATGACCAGAAAGCTCCAACAAATACAGACTTGAGAAAGGCATTTTCCAGAGGATCATTGCTCCCCGACCCCAAATTTAGATCTCTTTTCTTCTTGAAGTCAACTATAATGAGTAGGATGCCCAATTTCAGTGTAAATCTATAAAATTTATGATATGCAATTGATCTTATCACTTGCCTTATAAATATCAAGGACTTTCACAACATTAGCTAGTAATATTTCATGAATACAAAGAACTAAACTCTAAGAAAATTAGGTGCATTTAAATATCTATCACAAAACTACTCTGGAAAAAGATATGTACTTCATTCTCCTTTTTATTTACATTCATCACAAACTTGAGATATATACTATGTCAGCCTGAAAAAATGTAGGCATTAATGCCTAATAGTTTTGAGCCATGTTGAAATGCCTAACAGTTCTGAGTCATGCTGTAAGTAATGCCTAATAATTCTGAGCCATGTGGTAAGTAATGCCTAATAATAGTTCTGAGCCAGGTTGAGCCATGTTGTACATCATGCCTAGTAGTTTTCAGCCATATTATCATAATGCCCCATGGGGATCCGGGTTAGAATAGGTCCTCAGTACCCCCTTGCTTGTCGTAAAAGGCGACTAAATGGGGCGGTCCTTCGGATGAGACCGTATAAACCGAGACCCCATGTCGCAGCAGGTGTGGCACGATAAAGATCCCTCCCTGCTCAATGGCCATGAGTGCCGAGCATAGGCCTAAATTTGCAGCCCTTCACCGGCAATGGTGACGTCTCCATATCAGTGAAATCAATAATAATGCCTAATTGTTCTGAGCCATATTTTAGATAATGCCTTAAGCCAAATAGTTCTTAGCCATGCTTTATGTAATGCCTAATATTCCTTGGATTTAAAGGCCGAGATTTTTAACCGTACGGTTTTCTCAGGTAAGGGGAGGGACAAATTTTATTCCCCGAGGCATTGACAATCAATACACAACAAACAGTATACACAGGAAGTCTATGTATTACCTGTACAGCTTGCTGGCCTACTGTTCATCATAAAATTAGTAGATCTCGACATCGTGAATAAAAAATATCATTATTAATAATAAATGATCTTTGCAAAATTCCATAATTTCAGACATATCTAATATCAAAACAAGCAGAAATCTCACCGGTCGACTTCTGATAAAAAAAAATCTACGGTATGGTGTACCTTACATTGTTCGTCAAAAATGACTTGAATTCGTTGTTTAAAAAAAATAATGAAATACAGGTATAAACTCAACAGTAAAATATTCATCCTTGTCTGTCCCTTTCAAAATCTTAAACACTATTCATAATAATCGTAAATATCGTAGCAATTAGAGCTTATTTCAAATGAGACAGTTACTTCCCGTTTGTATAAAAAGTCGCGTGGTCCTATTTTTAGCAAATGTACAGCTCAACAAACTTTTTAAGCTCACATGGTTTTTCGCACAAATTAAGGTCACATTGTTATAATGTAATATTGTGTGTTGGGACATCAAAATACAATTTAAAAGTATTTGTTTACATCAGTTGAGTTTTATTTTATTTACTAAAACATACTTCATACAAATCAATCGCTAGAACTTTAATATATTCTTGGCTGAAAAATAACAATTAGTTCTATTTGATTTTTTGTAATTTCTTGCCAATTGCAGCTGTCTTTTTATCCGTTCTTTTGAAAGCAGTAGCTCTTTGTAGAAATATAGACACGGGCACAGTACAGCTACTGTAACTTGTATTTTCTGTACATTCTGACTCTTTAGCGCAGGGTGTTAATAGTATTTTTCGTCTGTTTGACTGCTTTGTATGTTAATAAGGTGGCATTTTTCAGAGTCACCTTCTAAAAATCTAGAATCACGAAAGATTCATCCCACAGCAAAATTTTAACGTTTTAAACCTTAAATGCAGAAGAATTTTCGTTTTCATAGAAAAAATTTGCTATTAAAAAAAATAAACAATACTTCATTATCCTCCCCTGTAGTATGGTTTCTCTCCGCAATGTTATCCCTTTTCGGTGCTACATTTCGACAAAACCCAGATGAGTATGGTAAATGAGCAAAGAATTTTGTAAAATACTCACCTTTAAGAAGAAAATTAAAAATTTTCAACTACATTTTATAAAAGAAAGCACGTTTTATATCATTTGTAAAAAACCTATGGTAGAGGCCTATAATAGAAACATCGTACCATTTATTGATAAATTCCCCTCTAAAACATCCACTTTCGAAACTTAAGATAATACTTTTAAAGGACATTTATACTTGACATTGTATATGTAATATAACGTAGGGCTATGTCATCGTTCTGAGGTCCGAAAATATTAATTTTTATTACAAAAATGTACCTTAATTTGTGCGAAAAACCATGTGAGCTTAAAAAGTTTGTTGAGCTGTACGTATGGTATCTTGTGAAAAATTCGCCATAACGATGGTTTCGTCAAGTTAAAATTACATACAATTGTGTGTATTTTATCGATAAGTAAATTTAGATTATAATTAAAAAACTTAAAATAAAACATTGATTTATTGCTAACTTTTGTATTTCTTTCAAAATTATTTTTAACACCTTGAAGTGACTTGAACGGAGGTAAGAACCCGCGTAGCAAGAAATGCTCGGTTATAAAAAAGGAAAAGAAAGAAACTATTAATATTTTAATACTTGTCCAGGCGAAGTTGTTACTAATCAGACATTTTGTTTTCAACCTTACTATCCATTTCAAGCAAAAAATGTTAACAGTTTTTTTTTCTCCTTTATTTTCATCGTAAGTTTTTCGCCGCGTCTCAAAACAATAATCTTTTTACGAATGAAAACAAGATTTCAGTCATCTATGCACTTTTCATCAGAAAAAAAATTACACAATCTTGATTTCTTTAATTGAAACAATATGAGAACATTTTCATTTTTCAATGTTTGTAATACAGATAATTATAATCAATTAATTATAATCAAGCTAAAATTGTTTTCATCGAAATGGCTTCCTCATTGCGATGGTGAAGCGGTAAACATCAGAAGACCGAAAGTTAATTTGATGATGGCCACGCGTGTCAAACAAGGTGAGAGAGATATACACAGGGACTATAAGTGTCAATCATTTTCAAGTACCCAATGATGGACCTTAATTTATTTGATTGACAGGGGAATACAGACCAGGTAAATCTGAAGGCGGTGCTTATTATCTCGGGCTTTAAAAGGCTCACCAAATTCTATTCCTACAATCAAACAAAACGTTGCAACTGTTTACATTACATACCTGAATATCTATAAAAGAAAAATTGAATATAATCTCACAAATAGAAATTTAATGAAAATGTGCAATGGGTCTGAAACATTCTTCTTATGTTACACATGAAAAAATTAAGCTGCTGCATTATGTGCACCTAACATTAGTTTACAAGAGCATATCAAAACAATCTATTGGGTTATTTTGACCATAGTTTTAAACAAATTTCAGGCAACTGCAAGTCCTTATTTTAAGAGATATCAATGTAAAATTTTATGATTTGAATGTAGATCTGCAGCTATTTTTGGGAGATTATTTTATTGCAACCTAATTTGTAGGATTTACTGGTTGTTATATTTAATTTCTTTTTGTTTGCTACTTGATTTCTGGTACTTAGATTTTTCCAGTTAGCCCCCCTCTTCTCCTTTAAAATTCTTTTTCAAAGTCATTTTTTCCCCTCTAATCTTGAAAGTTAACATTTCTTAAACAAATAGTTATAGAAGCAACATCAAAAGCTATGCTGGCAGACATTGCTTATAATTTGGTGTCAATCTACAGTGGAACAGACAATTCAAGTATACATGTATACACACTCAACTAATTAATGCAATACAAAGGTGATTGAGGTACCTGATATACTGGACTGTTAATCTGTGATTATACTTATTTCAATGTCTGGTTTTCCAAACGATTTGAAGATAATTTTCAATGCCTTTCTTTGACTTGTAGTCTTGTATTTGGGTCCATGTCCACGAGAAGCTCCGACCGAGTTTCCTCATTGTTGTTCACATGCATAGGGCCTATTCTAGTTTGCTTTTGCCGGGTTTCGAAGCAGTATGAAACAAAAAGAGAGTTATTAATGTTGATAACCAACATTACATCATTGTAAAACAATACAAAGGTATAAGTAAACGATTTTTAGTATAACCGCGTGCGCGTCGTCTGCTTTGTCAAGTGTTTGAATCCAATCTCATCCGTCATAAATGCACATCAATAGTAATAACAGCGTTAAAATGGTTGAGAACAATGTATAAATGAAAAATCATACAAATTTTAAAGTTACAAAACTGTCAAAACAAAATTTCATGTATTTTATTGCAAGCAATTGTTATGCGTCTTTACCTTCGAAAGGTTCAGGAGAAAGGAATCTGAAGATCAAACCCGACCTTTTATATACTACACTTGATGTGTCAACCGAACCCGACCCCTAAAAGCCGACGTTCAAATAACAAATACTTGGGACCTATAAACTAGTTTATAGGTCCCTTCAAATATACTTTTCTCGTAAAATAAAGGCAACTATTTTGTATACACAAATAGATGCTATTGTTATTTCATATGAAGGTGGTGCTTTTTTATACTATGCCATGTTTTTTATGTGAAGGTGTTTTTTTTATGTAATGGTGCTTTTTTATGTGAAGGCGGTTTTTCATGTGATGGGGTTTTTAATGTGAGGTATTTTTTTATATTTAAAGGTGTATAGATACAGATTTGAAGTTAATATTTCTCATATTTTCTGTATAATACTACGTCTTATATATTGCAATAGCATTTCACAAGAAAATATAATAGAAAAATCTTATTTCATTTCTAGGTTATTGAAACTTCGGATTTCTGTTCGGGTCTGATCGACACGTCTTTGCACTTTCACAAATTATAATTTTATTTTTAATGCTTAAGAAAAGTGGCAGCTTTGTTGTGCATTAATGAAAAATATTAAAACTATAATACAGAAAATTCAGAGTTAAAATGTTCGAATGGAAAACGCGCTCGATCACACTATATTGTCAGTCCGTGCTCTACAGTGTGTGCAGACTTAAACAAATGAACACACCCGGTGAATCGTAAAAATAAAAAAAATAAAAGAGCTCGTGCGCTGTTTACAAAATCAGTTTATGTTTCACGAGTGTATTCAATTCGTTAAATTCCGTACAGAACACTGCGCACGGACTGACGATACTAATAAGGAGGTTTTACATTAACATGTAAATCTTTCATTAATTTTAATTAACATTTTTTCATTGTTTTCATTGCTGACTGGTACGGGGCTCACTAATTACAGTTTTTCCATTGTTGCAGAGTTTGTTTTATTTATTGTACTTCGTTTTCGACCATTCAATGACTGCTTCTACAAACTTGGTAGCTGAGTAAGTTAATTATTTTTAGGGATTGTTATAACACGGCTGGATGTAGCTGGTGCTCTAAGTCCAGTGAGTTAGCACGACTGGAGTTAGAATTCTGTACTGAGTGGGACTCCTGCTATTTTGGAATACGAGGAAACTCTCCAACGAAGTATTATAGACAAGGTAGAATATCGCAATAATCCCATTATGTGTTCAGGAAGAGATTTTTTGAAAATTTGATTGTGTAATTATGGTATTCAAATATGATTATTATATATACGTAGCTCTGGCATCAACTCTTGATTTTTTTTTTCTTATTCAATGTGGAAACTTTTATATTCGTACATAATATTGCATCAGGTTTATTCTTTTAACAAAACCGAAATATAAGTTGATTATTTCTGCATGTCTTCATTATATCCATGCGTATATCATGTTTAATGATAGTATTCTATCCTTTGCGATAAGTGCATAAACATACAACAGATAGAATTTCGAAATACTCCGAAGAAGCTAAAAAAGATAACATTGCTGGTGATCTCATGTATTTCATCGTTAATTAACTTTATCAAAATACTTAAATCCAATAAAATTTTCTTTCTCTGATAGATAATGGAAAATCAAATGGACACCATCCAGAATCCAATTTTGAGATTTCTATATTGCTCATCATCGGCCCAGTGGTGATTTTTCTCAGCTTGATTTCCAGCGCGAGTGTCCTAATTTTATGGCTGAAAAGAAGAAAAATATACTTGAAATCTAAAAGGATTCCCTCCACCCTTCCAGCGAGAGCGGACGGTGTTCCCCCGACAGAGAATGGGTACACACATGTCGTCACCAGGGTGTTCCCAGATACCCCATATGTCTCACGCGTACAGTTTGGAAACGTTGTTTACCATCATAACTTTGTGTTTGACCACTCAACTTGACAAACAATTTTCAAATTCCGTATGGCCTTCATACATGTTTAACATATTTAAATTACATTTCATCGATTTTTTTTCTATTTATTTTGTTGTATTTGCTTCATTTCTACTTCAGTCGTCAACTTCTCTTACTGATGCAGCTATATACTATCATCACTTGCATTCGGATGTTTTATCGCTCAGTTGATTCGATTCGCAAAAGCATGCTCTGCGTATGTACAATTTCTAAAACGAGGTAAATTGCTGACAAACACGTCAATGAAACAAGAATATAAGCAGTCTAGATTAAAGTCTTTATCACCTGTATACGGAGTTTGTAGCTCCCATTTGATTTGATACGCAAGACCAGCATGATCTACTTATGCACAATTTCTAAAAGGAGGCAAGATGCTGACACACAAGTTGATGAATCGAGAATATTACCAGTCTCGAATAAAGTCATCATTTTGCAAGTTTTATGGTCGATATAATGTCTCTGCCAGGAATCACAAACAAGGAAGCCATATCTCCAACACTACCAAATTTGCATATAACGGTTTAGATTATTAAGTACCAGTCCACATAAAAATCAGACAAAGGGTGATATATGAGGGTTCTCAGAATTTGATGATTTTCCACTCATAGATTTATTTTGAAGTATGAACAATGTATGTAAAATGAAAAATGTTTTGAGTCATGGTAACCATGGAGACCCGGCCAAAGAAATTTCCTTAGCGACCGGCGGATTTTTCAGTGTTGAAGGACAAAAAATCACCTATATTTGAGGCTTAAAATAACATGTAAATACCATGAGAATTATTCTTACTTATGGGTGTAATACAGATACACATTTATTGTGTTCTAATAATGTAATAAAAAATATTTAGGTCTTAAGTCAGTTCTGTGGTAGACATTGGAAGGTACACATGTTTTACAAGTTTTGCTGATTCAGCATTTTTCGTGATTTTGGCAATATTCAAGGCCAAATTTTAATACAGTTGTTGCAAGTATCTCACATAAAAGCAGAGGTATTTCTCTTTTAGAATTTGAAGTCAAATCCATGGGCTCTTTTGAAAATCGAATCTGTTGCCTAGCAACAAAAATGGGCTTTTTGATGCATAAAATGAGAAACAATGTAAAAAGTTTACGGAAAAATCAAATGAACTGTTATTTATAATAAACGAGATACAAATTTCAAAATAGTATGATAAAATTCGATCTCCCTAGCACATTATTGAATATTGCATAATTCTTTATCTCCATAGCAACGGCAGGTTCTCCATAGCAACAAGGCAAAGAAAGGTAATTTTGGCGTGTATTCGTGTAATCTTATTAAGGTTTATTTAAAATAAGTCAGAAAAATCCGGTTGAGCAAAATTGACAATGAAATGTTGGTTTTATTATTATTGTTTTTTTTTTGGTAATTAATCAACCCATATGGCAAGGATTCCGTGTACATGTCAACCAAAGTTCCTATGTCTCCTGTAAAACAGATTTGACTTTGGGATTGTATTGTTTGTCGTGGAATTGGATATGCAAGTAATATGCTGATAATTGCATGGTGATATTTCGGAAAGACTTTAAAATGGTGTATCAAGTTATTGAATATTGTTCAATGACTTATTTCCTTAGCAACAACACCACTCTCCTAGCAACGACACAAAGAAAGTTTGACGCATATTCATGTTACCTGTAGATCTTTATCTAAATCACATCATGAAGACAAAAATGATGTTGAAATGTTTGTTTTTCGAAAGTATTTTTAAACTCATGTAATCCATAGCAACTATTTCTAGCACATAGCAAACAATGTTACATTTTTAGTATGGGATACTCTGTAGTCGTTATTCATAATATTGAAAGATAGGCACTCGTCACAGATTTCTCAGAAAGTATTACAAAGTATGAATTAATTCCTCATGAAAATAAATAGATAAATAAAATGAATAACGTCACTATGGAAACATTTCCAATGATATTTCCAATTGAATAGGAAGATCAGGTTTTAATTATTCTATTGATACTTGTCATAGATTGGAGAGTTTTTTTTTCCAAACGAAAAGAACCGTTCGCGGTAGCTCAAAGGTAGCACCTACTGCGTCCCACAGTGGGATTCGAACCCGCGACGTAAGGATCAGCTCTCTACTTCGTGACTCTAGTGAAGACATTCTAACCTCTGCTCCATGAGGGCGACGCGGCACATTAAAATAAATCAAAATAAGAAAAGTCGCATCGCAGTCAGTTACGGTTATTTACGTAAAATTGAAGTTTACACCATTTGAAAGAAATATTGCAAGATGATACAAATGAATTTAAAACATGGCAAGTCACACAAGTAGAAACTTTATTTTTGTACGTTGTTTGGTGAGATTTGCATTTATGTAGTGCAAACATATTTCAAAAATTATGCAAACAATGGTCAGAGGGTAATCTTCATGTATCCGGTTAGTTCATATCTTAAAATGGAAATATACAAAAGCAAAACAACTGACATCGAACTCATACATGTAACATGGGCCACATCGATCACCTGAGCACTGTGGTTATGTACTTTTGTGGTCCCACCCAATCCTGGGGGGTCATGTTTTTAACAAATCTTTATATAAACTACCTGAGGATGCTAACATTTGAACAAGACTAATCAAGATTTTTATATATTTTTCCTATATATTCCTATGTAAAACTTTGATCATCCATTGTGGCTGTACCACCGGGGGTCATGATTTAAACAAACTTGAATCTACACTACCTGAGGATGCTTCCATATAAACATGACCATTCATGGCTTTGCTGTTATTAAGAAGATTTTTCCTATATATTCCTATGTAAAACGTTGGACGTCCATTGTGGCCCCACCCTACCACCTGGGGTCATGACTTGAATAAACTTGAATGTACACTACCTAAGGATGCTTCTACATAAGTGTCATTTTTCCTGGCCCAAAGTTTTTACATTAATTGATACCAGTAATTTATACTGATATGGTGGCAAGAAGTATAAAATTCAAGTCCACCCCTTCCCTTCCGCAAGTAAACTTTTGAGTGCTGAGCTGATTTGTTTTTACCTAGCCCATGTGCTCAGGTGAGCGATGTTGGAGGTTGCTCCCACTACTTTGATACGCGTTGCTATTGGCCTGTTCTCTGGGTAATAGCGTTTGAAGCTCCAGAGCTACAGATTCTTTGTGAACTGAATAAGTGTCAGCTTCCAAACAACAAGTTAAAGATACAAGCTTATAAATATCTTATCTTTTCACTTTTGAAAAATGAAAATTATCTCAAATGAACACAATATATGCTAGATAAACATTACCAGGGTTAAGGGTTTTATTAGAAGTACAGTCTGTTCACAATTTTGTGTGCTTGCTCATTTCATATTCATGTTTTCTTTCACTGCATTTAATTTCCAGTATTTTGCATAGGATTTCCGACATGCTTAAAATTTCAATTCCTACAATTTTATTTCATTTCCGACATTTTTTGTATTTCTTGGATATCTGCAGGATCCCTTTCTGACCATTTTTTTTGCTTGCCAAACAGCTGGAAATAAAATTTTAAATAAATTTATTTCATGTTCAAACTAGAACTGTCCAAACGGGACAAAATACCCCCCGCTGGGTTTTTCAGAAGTACGTTTTTCCAAAATAAAGATATGTATCAAACACGAATTATGAATTCTTTCTTCCAGTGACCTTGAATTCCCCAAATAACCTTGTGTCAAGGTCATGACACACCCTTGGGTCATGGGCAATCTTTGAGTGAAATGAGAACCTACCAAGTTTATCCATAAGAAAGATATGGACAGGTCACGAATTATGAAATTTTTCTTCCAGTGACCTTGAGTTCCCCAAATGACCGGGGTCAAGGTCATGACACACCCTTGGGTCATGGGCAATCTTTGAGTGAAATGAGAACCTACCAAGTTTATCCATAAGAAAGATATGGACTGGAAACGAATTATGAAATTTTTCTTCCAAGGACCTTGAATTCCCCAAATGACCTTGGGTCAAGGTCATGACACACCCTTGGGTCATGGGCAATCTTTGAGTGAAATGAGAACCTACCAAGTTTATCAATAAGAAAGATATGGACCGGAAACGAATTATGAGATTTTTCTTCCAGTGACCTTGAGTTCCCCAAATGACCTTGGGTCAAGGTCATGACACACCCTTGGGTCATGGGCAATCTTTGTGTGAAATGAGAACCTACCAAGTTTATCCATAAGAAAGATATGGACCAGACACGAATTATGAAATTTTTCTTCCAGTGACCTTGAGTTCCCCAAATGACCTTAGGTCAAGGTCATGACACACCCTTTGGTCATGGGCAATCTTTGAGTGAAATGAGAACCTACCAAGTTTATCCATAAGAAAGATATGGACCGGACACGAATTATGAAATTTTTCTTCCAGTGACCTTGAATTCCCCAAATGACCTTGGGTCAAGGTCATGACACACCCTTGGGTCGTGGGCAATCTTTGCGTGAAATGAGAACCTACATGTACCAAGTTTATCCATAAGAAAGATATGGACCGGACACGAATTATGAAATTTTTCTTCCAGTGACCTTGAATTCCCCAAATGACCTTGGGTCAAGGTCTTGACACACCCTTGGTCATGAGCAATCTTTGTGTGAAATGAGAACCTATCAAGTTTATCCATAAGAAAGCTATGGACCGGACACGCATTATGAAATTTCTCTTCCAGTGACCTTGAACTTCCCCAAATGACCTTGGGTCAAGGTCATGACACACCCTTGGGTCATACGCAATCTTTGTGTGAAATGAGAACCTACCAAGTTTATCCATAAGAAAGATATGTACCAAACATGAATTATGAAATTTTTTCTTCCAGTGACCTTGAACTTCCCCAAATGACCTTTGTTCAAGGTCATGATACACCCTTGGGTCATGGGCAATCTTTGTGTGAAATGAAAACCTACCAAGTTTTTGCCATAAGAACGATATGGACCAGACACGAATTATGAAATTTTTCTTCCAGTGACCTTGAACGTCCCCAAATGACCTTGGGTCAAGGTCATGACACACCCTTAGGTCATAAGCAATCTTAGTGTGGAGTAGTAGATTCTAATGTCCCTCTGTAAGAAAGATATGGACCGGACACGATTGCACAGACAGACGGACAGCTAGACAGACAGACAAGGTGATTCCTATATACCCCCCCAAACTTCGTTTGCGGGGGGGGGGGGTATAAAAATAAAAACATATTTATAATTCGATACATACTTATACAAATAGCAATAATACTTATATTAATATCTTTCCCTGTGCTACATGTATAGGCGTAATTTTGATGTCTTCGTATTAAAAACATTCTACTGTCTTTTGAGAATTCCTTCAACGATGATTGTTTTTTTTTCCTATGGCCGTGTAAGAAGCGGGGGGGGGGGGGAGAGAAGGCTATTATGCCGATACTTAGCTATAGAATACTTTTGAAAACTTCACTACAATATACATGTGCCCCCTCAATAATAATAATATCTGACGATCTTCTATGTTTTGGTTTGTTTGCCAAGGAATTTTCGGTTGTTGATAGTGCCCAAACTGAAAATATATGGTTGTAACCCCCACCCCGAAATTGCTTACTAAGGGTCTGTATTTACCAGAAGTGGTTTCAGTATGCCTTTTAATTTCCATACTTGCATATCTGAGTTCAAACTTAAAACTGCTCTTTAAAAGGGAGATGTGCCTCTGAGAATTTCAGGGACAGAGATAGCAATAGGTCACCTGAAAGACTGAAAGACCTATTGCTATCTCTGTTCGTTCGTCGTCGTACGTCAGTCGGCGGTCGTAAACATTTGAACATTTTAGCTTCTTCTCTGGAACCACTGAATTAATTTCTACCAAATTTGAAATAACCCATCTATGGGTAAAAGAGGAACACAAAATTGTGAATTTCAGGGTCCCTGGGGCCTGAGGGGTGGGACCAAAACCACTAAAATTAATGCAGTCTTTAAAAATCTTCTTTACTTCTAGACATCAAGCAGTGAAACTGTTGGAATGATACTGTAGATCCCTTAATTTTCGCGACACCTTATTTTCGCGAGATAGTCATTGACTCTTGATTAGCGAGACAAAATTTTCGCGAACTGTGTTCTTAAGGAATACTATTATACGCGAGAATTAAATTTTCGCGAGTACACTGTCTCGCGTAATTACGCGAAAATAAAGTTCTCGCGAATAAAAAGTGATTTACAGTAGTATGAAGCATTGAGTCCTCTACACTGTACCAAAATGGTAAAATTCTTTGCCCCAGGGTTAGGGGTTCTATATGCTAGGGCTGAGCTAAATAGATTATGTAGTGAAAATACATTATTTCTTTGAAAATCTTCTTCTCTCCTCCTGGGTAAAATTAATTAAGTACATAGTTACGATGAGAAAGAATTTCCGTTCTACAGTCGTGAATTTCATGGCCTTTGGACAGGAGTTCTGGTGTCACGATGGGGCTTAAATGATTATATAGTTAACATGCATTAATTCTTTGAAAAATACATAGTTATGATGAGGAAGGGTGCCTCATCTAAAATCGTGAACTTCATGGCCCCAGGGTCAGGAGTTCTAGTGTTAGGGTGCAGGGCTCTTTTGATTATATAGTAAACATGCATTTTTAAAATGGAAAATCTTCTCTGTCTCTGGGTAACTAACTACAAGCATAGTTACAATGAGGAAGAGTGCCTATTTGAAAATTGTGAATTTCATGGCCAAAGGATCAGGTTGTAAATTTCATGGCGCAAGGACCAGGATTTCTGGTGTTACTTAGGCTGGGGCTCTAATCATCAAATGGTGAAATTGCAATGAATCTTTGATAATTAATCTTCCCAGATAGCAAGACTACATCGGGCCAACGTTGGTTGTTGGTTGGTAGGTTGGTATAGTGTTGGTGTTGGGCTGTTAATGTTGGTCCAACATTGGCCCAACAAATGATATGTTGGCATGAAAGCCGGTCCGTCGGTGCTGATTATGTGATGTTGGGCCAATGTTGGCCCATTGTAGTAAATGTTGGCATGAAATGTGGCCACTATATATTGGGAATTCGATGTTGGCCCACCGTAGGTCCGACCGAGTAGACGCGTTGGCATAAATTAAGACCATTGCGTGTTGGGATGTATAATGTTGGCCCATCTTAGGGCCAACCAAGTAATGTTGACATTAAACATGGCCAATGTGTGTTGGGCATGTAATTATTGGTCCAATGTTGGCCCAATGTAGTTAATGTTGGCACGAAATGTGGCCACTATATGTTGGGAATTCGATGTTGGCCCAGCGTAGGTCCGACCGAGTAGATATTGGCATAAATTAAAACCATTGCGACTGGAGATCCATAATGTTGGCCGAACATAGCATATCAACCAAGTAATGGTGACATGAAACATGGCCAATGTGTGTTGGGCATGTAATCATCTGTCCAACGTTGGCAAAATGAAGTAAATTTTGATTATAATCGGGCATTGATTGGGCTTTGAACGTTGGCACAGCGTGAATTGGTCTAACAATGTGAAAAAAGGGGAAAAAACAAATAGGTACATGTAGGTGATATGTTCATTACGCACATTTTTTTAAATTTGTATATTTCAGAACCACCTATTTTAAGCTTCTTTAAACATGTTAAATAGAGACAGCTCAATTTAATTAAAAAGTTATGTAAGGATGAATTAATTAATCTTAACAACTCATGCATTGATTATCAATCTAAAAAAACGAAATATTATTCCAAAACCTTATTAATTTTATGAAAATCATATGATATGTACTTTTGATGATACTTATATGTTATTATAATTCAAGACCATTGCAGATATATATTTTATATGTAGAAGTTTTATTCTGCACATGTATAATATTTTGGAGATTCTATATTTAGCACCATGAAACTTAAAGTGCTGAATTTTAGAGCTTCAGATAATTAGGTCAGTGTTGAAATCCACTTGCACAGCGGGTGACTGGCCGGTTTCCTAGGAAACGGGCATCCTAATTAGTTCTGTCTGGTAAATTCGGAGTGGTCACAATTTATCACTTGCAGCATTTGAACAAAGCATATAGGTGTACTTGTCTGCTTTGAAATGCAAGAAAGAGAAAACGGATTGTTTAGCTCTTGAAATGTAAGTATATCTACTTAGATGTTTTATGTGTTATTGATGGAAGTTTATGTTTTTGAAAGTATTAACTTGGGCATAATTTGTAACATTGAACAAGTTTTACAAAAGTTACACTTTCCAAAGTTTTCATATAGTTTATTAGTAATCTAGTTAATTATAACTTATCTGAGTACTAAGAGAAATCATTTTTGAATTGATTAAACTAATATATATTTTTGTATCGTTTATAGCAACTGGTGGAAAGAAAACCCTTTCTGTTACAAGACCATTGATGTACGGAATTTACTGGACATGCAGTGAGTGATTTAACTGTGTGGAGGACATGGATTTTATAGACAAAGAAATGATAACATGAACAAGGGAAAAAAAGGAGTGAATGATCACAAAGTTTCACATATTTGAACACCGGATCCCATTTAAGAGTGGCTGTAAATGTAGTGATATTGGATAGACTTTGAACCACCTTCCTGTTACATGTATTGGTTTCATTATACAGGAGTGACAAAAACAACATTTATTTGAAGAACTAGTTAATTATCCATGCAGGATTTAATATATTAATTGTGATTTACTAGTTATTATGGAAATAAAAAATGTCACAGAACTGGAATTCATATTGTGTAACTGATTAAAAAATAAGTGAATCGTAAATAATTTGCCAAATACGGCCAACGTTTGTCCAACATAAATAACATTGTGCCAACATTGGGCCAACAAGAAGTTATACGTTGGGCCACTGTTGGACCAATATCAGATTACCAACCTTCAAATGTTGGTCCAACGTCGAGCCAACTTGTTGGTCGAACGGTGGGCCGATGAGCAAGATGATGTTGGGCCAACAAATAAAACTGACAGAGGGCCAACATAATTTTCACCGTTGGGCTGGCATTGGCCCAACGTAAGCTTGCTATCTGGGTTCTTCTTTGCTCCCAGGTATTTATAACCGCCCGTTTTTAGCGTCTATTACTCCACCTTGGCGATTACTAGGGAATTAGCTCAACACTCGCAATATTTTCCACATTTATTAAAGTTCATAAAACATAAAACAACAATCTGGGATATAGGCTACTCTTCACTCCGTACTATATGTATATGGGGAAACTCGCTAGATAAATTACATGTAACTAAATGGACAGACAGACGACCTTATGACTATGAGGTAAACGTTACGGCTTTACGAACACTTCTTAATCTACATGTATCTTTTCTCTTACTCTGATTCTAACTAACTAACTTTCACAAAGTAACATTTTATAAAAACATATCTTTTACTTGATTGACATGCCTAATTATAAATTAATCAATGAGTTCTATCCAATCACTGTCAATCTTTATTACTCAAGACTGACCATCGCTAAAGGTTAACGCCCATTATTTGACCTGCGTTAATCCGCTAATTGTTATCTAAACGTTTTAACTCAATTAGTGTCAAACACTCTTTTGATCTTGAAATGCATTGTCCATCTGTCCGCACTATCTGATAAGTATTTGTCCTTAAGAAATAACTAATGGCTTTGATTTATTATTTCATTGTTACAGTTAAGACTTTTTATAAACATTGAGTTACATTTTATCACTTCTATATCAAGAAGAATTTCACAAGATTGCGTATGTTAAATACATTAATTGATAAACTAGCCGAAAATAGAAAATATATAGGAATGTGCAAAATATACATTTTGCACGGTCATAATACCCTCTTGCTCCCCAAAGGATTCTCCGAATCCGTTAAAAAAATAAAGAAGCAAGTAAAAATTTAAAATTAAAGTCAGTGAGTATGAAAAAAATATATTGGGAATGGAGTGAAGAGTAAAAAAAAAATGTGTACAATTCGTAAACATGACTTAAAATATACAAAGCTGTATCTATGAATGAATTTTAGTTACAGTAGATTATAAATGAAATTACAGTTAAATTGGTTAAAAGTTTGTTCTTTGTTTGAGATATGCGTAGTCTAGAGAGTTTTGTTGACGGATGTCCATCTCTAATGCACCTTGACGGGAATAAACCACTCGTATCTGGATCCAAGGGGGTGTGTGGAATGTATCACAGTCTAACATGTGTCCACGGAAATTTAGAATTCCATATTTTGTCGGATCCTCCATGAATTAATAACACATGTATCAAATAAAATTGTAATTAACTTTGGTGATTTTGTTAAATCAATGGAATTGAAAAAAAAAAATAACTCAGACATATCCAGTGACAAGGGTGACCATTTGCATAAACACTGTCGCTGTTTTACTGACACTTTTAACCATTAAATTCATATTTTATAGACGGAAAATCATCAGTATTTCATGTCATCTACTGAGATATATACTTATATATATATATATTTTTTTTTTTCTAAAATTTTAAGCAAGTTCTTTTTTTAAAAGGTATATTAAATTTCAATCTCAACTGAGATCAATAAGAGAAAATTTCTTCAGTTATGAGCAACCTTCTTGGAAATCTCAACAAAATCTACCCATGTGCAAACAATCACGAGAGTGTGAATTATTATTGAAATTAACATCAAACAAATATTTAAAGAAACCAGCTTGTAGCATATACCACTCTTTGTTTTAAATGCGCAATAACAAATAAGCAAGTTAAAAATTCAGAATACGGGAACATTTAAATTTTGTAGCCAAAGGAACTTCACTTTGTTTTTAAGGGAGGTGGGGAAGTGTCTGGGTTTAACGACCAAGCTCGTCACTTCTTGTTCGCTAAACTTTTAACAGAGTCAAAATATGGGTGACGAGTCCATATTCCAAGCCTGTTTGACAAAGGTAAGGTAAATTTTGAATTTAATTGGTTTCAATTCATAAGTTTGAACATTAAATTTTGTTTTGCTTGATCATTTTCTACGATTTCTCTGCCTTTTTCGCGCGCTTTTAACCCGAAAATATTCTTGAACCAATGCTTCCGGAATGTTTTCTTCTGGTTCCCATGAATTTTCTTTGCTGCTAAACCCTTCCCATTTAATACGGAGATGTCTTTTGCCTCGGATAATTTTGTCATTTATTATTTTCTCGACATTGTACGTTGGTTCGTTTTCGTCGTCTGCACTATCGTTTTCCGCATCTGACTGATTATCAGCTTCACTACTTGAGTCATCTGCTTGTGACGGTTCGTCATCACTGGAACTCAGCTCTTCATCTTCATCCGGTAGAGGATCTAATCTGTTTGTGGGGCGGATTTCAGGATCATGGAAAGGTTTCAGATCATCCGCATGTGCAGCAGATTTTAGCTCTGTGTTGTCAGCACAATTCCTGAGATTATAGGTGTTGTTATTATTGTCCTCAATAATGTAGAACGGACCAATCCACTTATTACAAAGTTTAGGTGTTAGACCCACTTGTTTCTTCTTTGACCTCAGCCACACTTTTTCATGGATTCTAAACTCTGGAGGCGCTGCTCGTTTGTCATGCTGAGTCTTGTATTTTTCCTGTGCTTCTTCTATATTTCTGGCAGCTAGTTCTCTGGCTTTCTTGAGTTCTTTATGTATGCTGTCAACATACTCTTTTGCATTTTGGCCAACGATCTCTGCAGGATTTAGGGAAGTATCTAATGGTGTCTTACATTCTCTGCCGAACAAAAGATAATAAGGACTGTATTGAGTGGACTCTGTAGCAATCGTTGTATTCATAGCAAACGTGATTGGAGCTAGCAATTTCGGCCAATTTGTCTGCTCTGCATCAATGTATGTTCTGAGTTTGTTTAAAATGGAGCTATTAGCTCGTTCAACAGCTGCATTCGTCTGGGGTCTGTAACTGGATGTTTTTAGTTTTGTTATTTCAAAAATTTTGCACAACTCTGTCAAAACCTTTGACATGAATTGCTGACCTCGATCTGTAAGAATAGAGTCAGGGCTTCCAAATCTACAAATAAAGTTTCTGAAAAATGCATCTGCAACTGTTATAGCTGAACTTTCTTTCAGGGGATATGCCTCTGTCCATTTTGAGAATGCGCATGTAATGACTAGAACATGCATGTAGCCTTCTGGACTTGTTTTCAGGGGACCTAACAAGTCTAAGTGAACTCGGGAAAACGCTTCCGTCATCGGTAATGGTCTCAGTGGAGCTGGATGTTTGTGCTTGTCATCTTTTGCACGCTGACAGGAAATGCATGTTTGAACATATTTACAAATGTCTGTGTACAGAGATGGCCAAAAATATTTGTATCGAATCGTCTGATACGTTCTGTCTTTGCCTTGGTGGCCTCCTAACAAAGAGTCATGGTATGAGATGAGAATATCTTCTCGCAGCTCGTGTGGTACAGCCAGCTGTTTGACAAGTCTGTCCGTTCGGTGCCCTTTGCCCTTGGGGTAATAGAAATGATACAATATGCCCTCATCAATCACATAGTCTTGGGCTTCCAGTATTATTCTTCTGTCAAATCTACCTCTGTTAGCCAACTCCTTTTCTTCCATATACCTTATAATGTCTTGATATTCAGGATCGTTTCTCTGGTAGTCTTTTAGTTCTTCTTTTGACACCGCTGTAATTTCATTTACGCATGCAAACGAGTCTAGATCTGTGTAGACAGTTTCTGTTTGAACTTGAACGTTTTTCGTTTTACTCTCTTCCTTGAGCATGGCGATATTGACTTTAGATTCCTCTGGATACTCTCTTCTGCTTAATCCATCTGCATTCGCATGCACTTTGCCTTTCTTATGAGTAATATCAAACTGATAACCCTGAAGGAAAATCGCCCATCTTGCTAGTCTGCTATTCGTCTCAACTTCTTTTAGTTTCTTTACAAACGTAATGGCGCTGTGATCTGTGTACACCTGAAACTTTTTGCTAGCCAGATAAATTCTGTACTGTTTGATTCCTTCTACTAATGCTAAGCACTCTCTATCAGATATAGACCAGTTTCTCTCGGCCTGTCTGAGTGCACGTCCACCATAAGCTACGACTGTTTCTCGCCCTTTAGAATCTTTTTGTCCCAAAATGTAAGAAATCGAAAAACCTGACGCATCTGTGTACAAAATGAAAGTTTTATTGAAATCTGGAAATGACAGAATTGGCGCGGTAGTAAGTATTTGCTTGAGTGTGTCAAAAGTTTTTTGACAACCTTCGTCCCATTGGAATTTTGTACCTTTGACTAGTAGTCTATTGAGAGGTGTCGCAATTTCTGAGAAACCTTTGACAAATTTGCGGTAATAGTTCGCAAGTCCCAAAAATGCTCTAATGTCAGTTGTATTCTTTGGTTTAGGGAATGACTTGACAGCTTCAATTTTTGATTGATCTACAGAAATTCCGTCTTTTGAAATTACATGGCCTAAATATTTGACTTCTTTTACAGCAAAATCACATTTTGATGGTTTGAGGCGCAAGTTTGCTTCTCTGAGTTTTTGAAAGACTTGATCTAAATGAAATAAATGCTCTTCAAAATTCTTTGAGAATATGAGAATGTCGTCCATGTAAACCAAGGTATACTTCCAATTGACATCTCTGAGTACATCTGACATTACAGACATGAATGCGCTGGGACTATTTTGTAGACCAAAGGGAATGCGCTTGTACTGATACAACCCTTCATGACAAATGAATGCTGTTTTGTGTCTTGTTTTAGGATCTAGATTCAGTTGCCAGTATCCAGAAAACATATCTAGGGAGCTGAAAATCTGAGCATTGCTCTCGCCTAGAGTATCTATAATATCCTCCATTCGCGGAAGTGGAAAGTTGATTGGTTTTGTTACAGAGTTCAACTTCCGGTAATCGACTGCAAACCGGGTAATCACCGTTCTTCTTGCGCACAAGAACCACTGGACTGGACCAATCGCTGACAGACGGTTCAATTATGTCATTGTCGAGTTGTTCTTTGACTTGGCGCGAAATCTCGGCTCTGGCTTGCGGAGAAGTGCGATATGGTCTTTGTTTAATCGGATCAGCGTTTCCCGTGTCTATTGTGTGTGGGTGCCGATTTGAATTACCCAATTCCGATAAATCTTTGGCAAAAACATCGCGATTTTGACCAAGCATATCTAACAGATTTTCTTTTTCATTTGCTGACAGGCAACAATTTGACAAGTTTATGCCTAAATCTTTTGCTTTTTGAACATTTTGAGATTTGCTTTGTTTGCCTGAAGTAGCTATGCTAGCAACTTGTTTGATTTCACTGTTAATTTCTGAAGTAGCATTTTCAATTTCATAGAATTTGCCAACTGTCAGACTTTTAGATAATTTGATTTCTGAATTCGTGGGATTCATGATTCTTGCTACAGCTTTGTTTTCTTTCAATTCAACTAAACAAGTTGCACCTACGACTGAATGCGTACCTGCTAAAGCGGGATTCATTTCAATGATACCAAATTTCGA